>NC_057807.1:516629335-516667661 GCF_018294505.1 Triticum aestivum
CCTCCCCTCCCCACTCTTCTTCCGGCCCGCAGATCTCATCTCGCCGGCTCCGCAGGTCCGTGCGGAAGATCGCGAGCCTGGACACGCACGTCGCGCTGGCGTGCGCGGGGCTCAAGGCGGACGCGCGGGTGCTCATCAACCGCGCCCGCGTCGAGTGCCAGAGCCACCGCCTCACCGTCGAGGACCCCGTCACCGTCGAGTACATCACTCGCTACATCGCCGGCCTGCAGCAGAAGTACACCCAGAGCGGTGGAGTCCGCCCCTTCGGCCTATCCACCCTCATCGTCGGCTTCGATCCGTACACGGACAAGCCCGCCCTGTACCAGACCGACCCCTCCGGCACCTTCTCCGCCTGGAAGGCCAACGCCACGGGGAGGAACTCCAACTCCATGCGGGAGTTCCTGGAGAAGAACTACAAGGACACCTCCGGCAAGGAGACCATCAAGCTCACCATCCGCGCTCTGCTAGAGGTATTTGTTCTGCAATTGCCTCTCTTTAGTTTTATGCAACATAATAGACCTCAATTTGCACTACATGGTTACTCTCATTATTTCTGATGCTGGTGTTCCTAGCAAGATCCAGCGCAAGTAGCTCGTTAGCGGTAAATGTGTTCAGCTAACTGGATATACTGATTAAGTGCACAAGTATTTGAGTTGCCTTTGGAAATACGTCAGTGAATGAAATAGTTTATACTTTCATTACTCAACTAAGGATTTGCTTGATCTTTTTCATGCCATAATATGAGTATTGCTTCAAATTAAAGTTAATAGCAACTGGACAGTAGGCATGCCAAACTAATGCTTAAAAGCACTGGGGTGTACTGAGTGAACTGTAAGGCCTTGCTTGCCACTCATAGGTGCGGTAGTTTCTTTGTTGTAGCAATCTTATGTCTGGTGGAATGGAGATGAAAATGAGGAATTGTGACAGGTACTTATGACGAGGCATTTACATAGCTACTCCTGGTGCAGCTTGTTTTAGTTGTGCCGAGAAGCTTGTTTAGGCTTCTGTGAATACTGAATTTACCATTGTCTGATTCACTCCATTCTGTATAGCAAGGATTAATTTATCAAGCACACAGGTGCCTTCTGGAAATATCAAGATGCGTAGAATCTCTTTATTCTCTTATGTACTTGGATTTACTTGATCTTTGTCATGCCACAATAGGAGTATAGCTTCAAACTAAAGTAGCAACTGAGTGGCAGACTTGGGTGTTGGCTTCTGAGTGAACTGAAAGCCTTGCTTGCCACTCATAGATGTGGTAGTTTTCTTTGCCGTAGCAATCTTACGTCTGGTGGAATGGAGATGAAAATGAGGAATTGTGACAGGTACTTATGACGAGGCATTTACATAGCTACTCCTGGTGCAGCTTTTTTTAGTTGTGCCGAGAAGCTTGTTTAGGCCTCTGTGAATACTGAATTTACCGTTGTCTGATTCACTCCATTCTGTGTAGCAAGGATTAATTTATCAAGCACACAGTATTTGAGGTGCCTTGTGGAAATATCAAGATGCATAGAATCTCTTTATTCTCTTATATATTTGGATTTACTTGATCTCATGCCACAATAGGAGTATAGCTTCAAACTAAAGTAGCAACTGAGTGGCAGACTTCCCAAACAGATGCTGAAAAGCACTGGTGGGTGTTGCCTGCTGAGTGAATGGAAGGCCTTGCTTGCCACTCATATATGTGGTAGTTTTCTTTGTCGTAACAATCTTACGTTTAGTGGAATGGAGGTGAAAATGAGGAATTGTGACAGGTACTTATGATGAGGCATTTACATAGCTACTCCTGGTGCAGCTTTTTTTAGTTGTGCCGAGAAGCTTGTTTAGGCCTCTGTGAATACTGAATTTACCGTTGTCTGATTCACTCCATTCTGTATAGCAAGGATTAATTTATCAAGCACACAGTATTTGAGGTGCCTTGTGGAAATATCAAGATGCATAGAATCTCTTTATTCTTTTATATATTTGGATTTACTTGATCTCATGCCACAATAGGAGTATAGCTTCAAACTAAAGTAGCAACTGAGTGGCAGACTTCCCAAACAGATGCTGAAAAGCACTGGTGGGTGTTGCTTGCTGAGTGAATGGAAGGCCTTGCTTGCCACTCATATATGTGGTAGTTTTCTTTGTCGTAGCAATCTTACGTTTAGTGGAATGGAGGTGAAAATGAGGAATTGTGACAGGTACTTATGATGAGGCATTTACATAGCTACTCCTGGTGCAGTTCCTTTTAGTTGTGCCGAGAAGCTTGCTTAGGCCTCTGTGAATATTGAATTTACCATTGTCTGATTCACTCCATTCTATAAAGAAAATTACAACTTAAGTTGAGTTCCTAATTGCGCAAATGTGAGGTTTTCTATCTTCTTGTCTCCCGGATGTTATGCAACTCAGAGTCTATCATGTTGTCGTTAGATGTCTGTGACCCATCCTCAGGCTTATGCTCTGTATCAAGGGAGTATATACGCATAGGCTCAAATTCAATTAGTGTTTGTTTGAAATTTCTTTGTAGCAGACACTTGGAGAATGATGTTAATCAGGCAGTTCCTTTTGAATCTGCACTTTGAAAATATCACTCTGCTTTCTTAAGTTTGAATAGCTACTTCTTTATTTGCTGAGTCAAAGAGACCAGTCAGTATCGTTTGCCATAGTTATGTGCAATATAGTCACATCTGTGTCTACTGTCACCCTTTTGCAACATTCCTGAAGAACAGTTCTCTGTTGCCATGTGCTTCCATGCGTGTGTGCCAAATGGGCTATTGTTCATCGGTTCATCCTCATGGATCTGGAACTTGTATGGTTGTACCAAGTATACATGTTAAATTAGTATGTGTAGTACTAGAACATATAGTGCCTATAAATTCTTTATAGGGATGATATGTAGTTACAATTTGATTGTCAGCATTGATTATTTATGCTAGGATGGTGTTAATTTTGAGGATCCAAATGGAGTTGCTTGGTCTTTTCTCTATATTTGCTTTGCTTTCTCTCGTCTCCTTGACATAACCTTATCCTTTACTAATTTGTCAAAATAGCATCAGAACATATGATGTGCACTATAACTTCAGTTTATCCTTCCAGTTTTGTTTTCTTCTGCAAGGATGGCCTTCGTTCCAGTTTATCCTTTACTAATTTGTCAAAATAAAATGTTTTCGTTCTGCAAGCACTAATAGTTGAGAAAACTTTTCAGGTTGTCGAGAGTGGTGGGAAGAACATAGAGATTGCAGTGATGACAAAGAAGGATGGCCTTCGGCAACTCGAGGAGACTGAAATCGATGAATATGTTGCCGAGATCGAGGCAGAGAAGGCCGCGGCAGAGGCGGCAAAGAAGAGTGGCCCGAAGGATACCTAATTACTGGATGTGCTATATCTTCAGTCTGTCAGCCGAAACCTTTTAGTGTGTCACCTGTTACGCTACATAACTTTCTTTAAACTGCTTTAACAAGATATTGAAGTCGTTCGTAAATGAATTGCCTTGTTTTCTTGATGACTCATGGTCCAGGAATTTCGTTTCCCCTTTCCAGCGTTTGAACCTGCGCAAAAAAATGTATCCGTCATCTGCTCCTCGCATATTCGCTGATGGTTAACCTGGCGAACCATAGTTTCTGAAGCTGTGGCGTGCTATGCCATATGGGCTCATATAAATCTCACTGGGTAGTGCTGGTGTGTTTGTTGCAATGTGAATTCACTTCCGGTCTTGATGATGTCACCTGAGAATGCTGGTGCTTTCTTGGTATTCTTGGTATGCCACCTCACTTTGGTTCCTGATAATCTCATCTGATAATCTATGCTGTTGCTTTTGACCCCGCCATGGTATGCGATTGCAAGTTGCACCACTTTGTGCAATTCTTTTGTGTGATGAACTGATAGGTTACTGGCTGAGGTGCCCTGTTACACGTCAGGGCCGCCCTGTTATCGTTGAATTTTTATCTCTGTTGACCATTTGCAAAACCTAAGAGAAATTTATTACCGGACACTATGCTTTTGCTTTGTTTATTTGTGCATATCTGGCAGCGCCTCCACCCGCACTACTTTTTGGCTGTTCAAATCTGGCCGGTGGCACTGAACTATTTTGAAAACCGGCACGGCATATCGCATATGCGTGCACGTGCACGCCCGTATATTAAGCTTGCACACCAGACACTAAATTAGAAAGTCGTCAGGCGTGCACACATATATGCTAGTGAACAAAAACAGTTGGTCACCTCAACTACGACGGACACAAACTCTTCTCTTATCTTTTTGTTCAAACTTGAAAGGCATTCCTTGCACTCTACCTCGGCGCCTTTCCGCCACTTCTATTTTCCCCATCTATTTGGCCTGCCCATTTTATAGAAAAGAAAAAGATGGAGGACCTCATGAGATTTCTTTTCCATGTAGTATTTCACTTCCTCGATTTGGAAAAGAAAACATGGATGTCCGTGTGAGAAATTGGCCCTCCTTCCCTATGCTAGAGTGAGCTCTCGCTATTGACCGCGAGGGGGAAAAAGTGCTGAAACTCTAACTAGTAGATTTAGCAGCACATTGTATAAATCTTCAATTTTCATTATTCAATGGTTTCTTCCGTCAAGTTCACCCTGCTAAAGCTTTTAAAGTTCACTATTAGATTTCGTTTTTATGCCATGTCGATTCATTCTTCACGAGTGATGTATATCTAGGGCTTCACCACAAATTTATCGAGAGCTATCACCGCTTTCATTGCGGCGGATTCTGTTTCATCCAATTATAGAAAATTGGGCAAGTCGCCTCATTTGCTCTTGTATTGTTCGCTTTCATTCTGACGGATTCTGTTTCATCCAATTATAGCAATTTCGGCAAGTCGCCTCATTTGTTCATGTATTGTACGGACATATTAGTCGTTTTTGGCATGAAGCACACATGTACTCTCATTCTTTCTTGTCAACTCTTGCTTCGAGGTTCAACAACTACATTGCCCGGAATCAATACCTACCCATTGGATATCGAAGGCACCTTGAACAAATATTCAAGGTGGCGAAGGACAAATGGATCAACGCCGAAAGTAACTCTTCCTGCACGAGGAAACCTTGCTAACCTTCTACAAAACCTGTAAGACACAAATGCAACACCTCCTTCATCCAGCCCATGGCAACGGTCAACAAATCGTCCGCTAAGTGCCACCATGATGAAGTAGTTCGGACAAGACATGTCCCACTTCTTCGATGATAACATAGTCGAGAGGGCGGTCTAAGAGGAACTAGATTGCTTGTTACTTCCTTTGCTAAGAAATATAGGATCGTTTAGATCACTATAGGGAGTATATTTGAAGTCCACGTCCCTTTATGCGTCACATAAGAAAACTATATATGTAAACTGTCCTTCTTTCAAGGTCCTTGTTGTAATATAGTATGCGGTTTACTCCGTTTGCTTGTGGGCCCTTCGCGGTGGAAAAAAGAAAAGAAAGAAAGCCATGATTGATAACGAGCACAACCTGCTTCTTCCGTTCCACGACGACGTCTCCCTATCTCCTCCTCTCCCACCATCCCCCATCGCCGGCCGAGCCCTCCAGCGGCGAGCGCCGCCGCCGCCGGCCGACCCTTCCGCCCCCCTCTCATGGAGCGTGACGCCTGGGAGTCTCCCCTCCTCCCGCACGCCCCCTCTGCTCGTCTGGCTCAGAGCGGACGGGAGATCCATCCAGGCCGTGTTGGTAAGTGCCACATGATTAAGTAGTTCGGACATGACATGTCCCACTTCTTCAACCACAACATAGTCCAGAGGGCGGTCTAAGAGGAACTAGATTGCTTGTTACTTCCTTTGTTAAGAAATATAGGATCGTTTAGATCACTATAGGGAGTATATTTGAAGTCCACGTCCCATTATGCGTCACATAAGAAAACCATATATGTAAACTGTCCTTCTTTCAAGGTCCTCGTTGTAATATAGTATGCGGTTTACTCCGTTTGCTTGTGGGCCCTTCGCGGTGGAAAAAAGAAAAGAAAGAAAGCCATGATTGATAACGAGCATAACCTGCTTCTTCCGTTCCACGACGACGTCTCCCAATATCCTCCTCTCCCGCCATCCCCCATCGCCGGCCGAGCCCTCCAGCGGCGAGCGCCGCCGCCGCCGGTCGACCCCCCCCCCTCACGGAGCGTGACGCCTGGGAGTCTCCCCTCCTCCTCCCGCACGCCCCTCTACTCGTTTGGCTCAGAGCGGACGGGAGATCCATCCATGCCGTGTTGGTAAGTGCCACATGATTAAGTAGTTCGGACATGACATGTCCCATTCTTCAACCACAACATAGTCCAGAGGGCGGTCTAAGAGGGACTAGATTGCTTGTTATGCATTGGCATATTAATGTATTGCCTAGTCTCTTTCATCTGATTGGTCTTTTGATTGCATTGACTAGAGCATGCACTTGTACATGATATCAGAGCCAAGAGGTCTTGAGTTCACGATCCAACTGGCGTAATTAAATTGCAACCCACTTTCAGTCCATGTAGTCTCTTCTACTCCCTCCGTTCCATAATGTAGTGCCTATAGATTTTTACAAAAGTCAAACATTACAAACTTTGACCATGTTTATAGAGTAAAGTAGGTACATCTAAAATACCAAATGCACATCATTGGATACATCCTGAGTTATATTTTTCAGAATGTACATGTTTGATATTGTAGATGTAGAGAGTTTTTTCCATACAATTGGTCAAAGTTGGCAAAGTTTGACTTTGACAAAAATCTATACTTCATTATGGAATGGAGGGAGTATCATATCAGTGTTTTGGTTGCATTGGCTAGACCCTGCACTTGTACAATATTTAAAGTCCAGGGTCCTTTATGCGTCACATAAGAAGACCATTGATGTAAACTGTCTTTCTTTCAAGGTCCTTGCTGTAATACCTGCGGTGTTCTCCTTCTGCTTCTGGGCCCTTCGCGGTGGAAAAAAGAAAAGAAAGAAAAGCCACGATTGATAACGAGCACAACCTGCTTCTACCGTTCCACGACGACGTCTCCCAATCTCCTCCTCTCCCACCATCCCCAGCCGCCGGCCGAGCCCTCCAGCGGCCAGCGCCGCCGCCGCCGGCGGCCGACCCTTCCGCCCCCCTCCCGCGGAAGCGCGACGCCCGGGAGTCTCCCCTCCCCCTCCCCCCTCACGCCCCCGCTGCTGGATTGGCTCGGAGCGGGCGGGAGATCCATCCAGGCTGTGTTGGTAAGGAGGAAGCCCTAGCGCGGCTTTTCTGGGGTTTCTGTTCCCCGTGTTTTCCTCTGCTGCCAGCAAATCGAATTCGACCTGTTCTCGCTCCATGCAGCTAGCCACGGATTTGCTCGCTGCCGCGCCTCGTGCTAGCCGGGCCTCTTGACGGTTCGACTCTGCTCTTCGAGATCTCAGCTTGTTTTCCAGAAATTTTGGGGGTTCAGGAACCCCCGCGCCATGGAGTCAGGTGACGAGTCTGTTTTATTTTCAATTAGTTTGTTGAGATTCCCCTGATGAAAGTAGAATGTTCAGAGATTATTAGTTTGCGATAATGATTGGATTGAACCGAGCTTTTTAGTTTTTTGAAAAGTAATACTGATAAAGCTCATTTTGAAATAAATCAGCTGAGATTCTACCATGTTATTCTCTGGGATACGGTGCCTGATTTCGGTAGTCACTAGTCATGCTTGTGAGTTAAGCTAATGCCATCTGCTGGAATTAGTCCTGGTGCGGTGGTTTCCACCTTGTTTTGGGTTAGCTCTGCGGCAGAGCAAGCGAATCATTAAAGCTATTCGTTATTTGTTCTGAGAATTCTTCTGTTGCCACGCTTCTATGGGTAGCAGATAATCTGCAGCGTTAAATACTCCCTGCTTTTATCATTTGGAGTATGCCTAATTTGTCAAAACTATTGTAAAACCACATTTGTTTAAGAAGGGGGATTATATCACGCACGTAGGTGCTTCTCACTGAAGCACCGCAGTTCGGCACCTCTTCTGCAACAGGTTAACCTTATGTTCCCACACTTTTACGGGCAGCGAGAAATCTGCAGCATTAATTGAATTCAATCACAATGGTGGGCTGGGCTTACTTATATCTACATTTGCGGTATTAATTGCTTCTTTTGGTGATATCTTAACCTTTGCATGATGTATATGCTACAAAGCATGGACACGGCAGAAGTTGGCGAATCCCCGTGCTGATACGGCCGGACACAGGGACACACTCGGACATGCAGGGATACGTGTATCCCGCCGTATTTCCTGAATTACGAATTAAAAAAGAAAGAAAGAAAAGGGAGGACACGGCTGGGACACGTGGAGGACTCGATTAATCCACTGGTCGGAGCAGCACTCTCCTCCGACTTCAGCCAGCGCTGGATCTGGAGCACCCTCCCGTCGCCTTGCTGCTGCTGCTGCGCCCCTGCCGCTGCCGTTGCTGCTGCTGCATCCCCTGCTGCAGCGCTGGCCGCCGTCGCTGCTCCTGCTGCTGCAGCGGCAAGAGGAGCACGCTGGGAGTAGGGCGGTGGCGAGAGGTGCTGCGGGAGAGTTGAGAGATCCATCGCTGGGAGGAGGGGTGATGGCAAGAGAGTGGCAGCTTGGTCAAAGCGTTAGGGCAGAGAGAGATAGGGCTTGAGTTTTGACGGTGCCGATTGATATGTAGCATCCAGTGGCTCTTAAAATGGCACTAGCTGGGCCTGCCCAACTACTAATGGATCATCTTCTTTGTGGCTCTTGACAATGGGAGAGGAAATGGCACTAGCTGTTCAGAGAGTTACTGCTGAATCCGAAATATCCTCTCTGGGCTTATGTCCAGAGAGTTACTGCTGAATGGGGCGATCTCTTTCTTGTTATTTTCCGTCTTTAACTCTATATTACATGGCATTATTTATTTATTTTTATACATACTTGGCGTGTCCCTGATGCGCTGTTTTTGGAAAATGCCGTATCCCGTGTCCCCGTATGTGTGTCGCCGTGTCTGTGTCGCCGAACACCCCACAACAGTGTTGTATTGCGGAGCCCACCTGTATCTGCTTTAGGCTCAGGTTGCGGTTGCTGAACTGTGTTGTGCTGTGCTTATTTTATAATCTCCTGTAGCAATTTAAGCCATAAATAAAAGTATTAAAAGAGGGTTGAACAAACACTAAAATAGGTAAAAGCTGGTTAATGGTTATCATAACCCACTGCAATGCCAAATGCAGCCTTAGTCTACCACTGTTTCCATTGAATGTTCTAGATATAGTATTTTTATATTGCTTTCTTCTCCTATAGCATCTGTTATTGTTGATGGGTTCTTACATTATCTCTGTGCAGGCGATACCAAATTTGATGCATCACAGTATGCTTTCTTTGGTAACAATGTCTTGGAGGAGGTTGAGCTAGGTGGATTGGATGATGATGATGCTGGTTTTGTTGGGCCTGGTGACAAAGAATACACTCCTATTTATGGAAGGGATATGTTGGAGGTAAGATATATGATAGATTTGGAATCTCTTCTGTTTTGACGTGACCACCATTGTCCGCCTTCTGGTCCTTCCTTTCAAAGCAAAAAAAAATATAAATAAGAAAAATCCACAGTGAATAGGTGTTATGTTTGTGGGATGATGTGCCAAATAGGTAACATGTGCATTGGTATAGCATTGTGAGCCTTCCTTTTATATCTGAAGGATCGCAAACTCCCTGTGGACTTCAGAGCACGAGGAGAGTTTCTCTTAGAAATTATCTTAATTTTGATCAATCTGTTCTAGCCCTTGTTTTCAAGTTTGGTTCATGCCATCAGGAACCTGGTAGAGGATGCAAAGTATGAACTAATTTTATTATAGGTATGTACACATGCGATCAAATAGGCAAATAGGAATATACATTGTTATGTAAACTAGGAAAGCTGGCATTGTCTCTTGTGATTGCTAACTGTTTCCATGTATGTTGGTCGAAAGCCTGGTAAAGAATGTAGTTAATTGTATTTTAGGGTTACTAATGCTATCATGTATTCAGAAAAGGTTCTGCTTAAACTGAGGAAGTTAACGTATCTATTTTGGAACCATTAGTTAACTCTGTAAAGTGATACAGTACAGGCATGGTTGGAAATCCTCCTTACATACCCTGGAAAAATTAGAAAGCTTACGTTGAATGCACTATGCGGGAGGTAGTCCGTGTTAGAACAGGGTTGTGCTGTGTGTGTAGTTATCATATTGTATAGGGGCTTCTTTGCTTATTTCCCTTCATGTATATGTGCTGGCCTGTTGGCCCGATGGAATATAGGCTCACTTCATAACATGGTATAAGAGCTAGGGTTAGGTTCCCCAGCCGCCGCCGCCGCCTCTGGTCGCCGCCGCCGCCGCCGCCGGCCGCCGCTCCTCTCTTCATCGAGCCTCTCCCCTCTTCTTCCTGGTAGCTGCTGCCGCCTGCTGGTCCAGGCCGCCGCCGTTCCAGGCCGCTGCTGCCGCCGTCCTTCCCGGCAGGCGCCGCCGCCTCAACGTGCTGCTGCTGCTCTTCAACGAGCTGCTGCTGCTGCTGCTCCTCTTCTCTGCTGCTGCTGCTGCTCTTCTTCAACGAGCTGCTGCTGCTGCTCTTCTTCAACGAGCTGCTGCTGCTGCTCTTCAAAGTGCGGCTGCTGCTGCTCTTCTCCTCCTGGTCTGCTGCTGCCATCAAGCTGTGCCTCCTGCTGCTGCTGGTCTTCAACGAGCTGCTGTTGCTGCTCTGCTGCAATGGCGCCCTCCACCACCACCGGTGCTGTCCCAGTCCCACGATGTCCTGTTATCTTCAACGGACAGAACTACAGGGACTGGGTGCAGCACATGAAGCTGCACATGAGGGGCCAGCTGGTCTGGGAGCACCTCTCTGGTGCTCTGCCTTGTCCCCTGCTGCCCACTCCTCCAGCTGAGTTGGCCTTCCCTGTTGATGCCGATGAAACCAAGCAACGTGAGATGCTAGATGCTTTTGAAGAGGCCACTGAAGAGTATCAGAATCAACTCCACTTATACAAGCAATGGACAAATGATGATGCTCGAGCCTCTTCTATCTTGGTGAACAGCATGGATGTTGATCTCACCATGGATGTGGTGGCCCTTACCACTGCATATCAGATGTGGGAGCACCTTCGCCATCGCTATGAGTCTACAGGGGATGCCATGTATCTCTCTGTTGTTCGTCAAGAGCAACAACTACAACAGGGAGATGCTACTGTGGATGATTTCTACAAGGAGATGTCGGCGGTGTGGCGCCAATTGGACTCTCTGGGAGCTGATGTTTGTCGCAGATGTCAGTGTTGTGTGCGGCAACAAGCTAAGCTGGAGGTTCGTCGCCTCTACGACTTCCTCACTCGCCTCCGGCCGGAGTTCGAGCAGAGTCGTGCTCAGCTATTGGCACGCCATCCTCGGCTCTCTACTCTGGAGGCCTTTGCTGAGGTGCGATCTGAGGAGGTGCGCCTACGGAGCACGGGCTTATTGCCATCCTCTTCAGCAGTCCTGGCTGCCCGCGTTCCACCACCGCTGCCTGGTGTGCCCTCTTCTTCACAGGTGGTAGCAACCTCCACTAGTGCTTTCTGCAACTACTGCAAGCAGGATGGTCACATGATCACGGAGTGCATCAAGAGGAGGAAACAGGGTCGCCGTGGTGGCCGTCCTCAAAAGGACTCGGGAGGCTCCTCTAATTCTCGTGAGGGCTCCCTTGAGAAGGTTCACCAGGAGATGCTCACCTTGCTGCGCCGCCTTACTGCTTCTGCACCATCCTCAGGTTCTGCTGGTTCTGCTGGTCAGACGTCTGGTCCACCACCGCACTCTTCGTCAGGTACATCTTTGCCCTGGATTCTTGATTCTGGGGCCTCCTTCCACATGACACCACATAGAGATCATCTTTGTGCTGTCAATTCCGTGCCTTCTCCTCTTACAGTTCAGACTGCAGATGGCACTTCTCTTTCTGTTGCCGCAAGAGGGACTCTTTCCACGTCTTCTTTTCATGTCCCTGCCGTTTCTCATGTTCCTAAACTGACTATGCAACTTCTATCTGCTGGTCAACTTACTGACTTGGGTTATCGTGTTATTCTGGATTCTGACTCTTGTTGTGTTCAGGATCGTCGTACGGGGACTCTGGTTGGGATCGGTCCTCGGCGCCATGACTCTCAGCGCCTTTGGGAGCTCGATTGGCTGCGCCTTCCTTCCGCTGCATCCTCTAGCCAGTCGGACATCACCACCCCTTTTGCTTCAGCTGCCACCTCCACCACATCCTTCGCTCAGTGGCATCATCGATTGGGTCACATTTGTGGCTCCCGCTTGTCTTCTTTGGTTAGGAGTGGTGTTCTAGGGTCTGTATCTGGTGATAGTTCACTAACTTGTATGGGTTGTAAGCTTGGCAAGCAGATACAACTTCCATATCCCTCTAGTAATTCTGTTTCTCAACGACCTTTTGAACTTGTTCACTCTGATGTATGGGGTCCTGCCCCCTTTGTTTCGAAAGGGGGTCACAAATATTATATAATTTTCATTGATGATTTTTCTCGCCACACTTGGATCTACTTTATGTCATCTCGTAGTCAAGTGCTTCAAATTTACAAGTCGTTTGCTACCATGGTTCACACTCAGTATGATTCCTCTGTTCGAGTTTTTCGTGCTGATTCGGCTGGCGAGTACTTATCTCGTGCGCTTCGTGGTTTCCTTGCTGAACAGGGTACCCTTCCTCAGTATTCCTGTCCTGGTGCACACGCTCAAAATGGGGTGGCTGAACGCAAACATCGTCACGTCTTTGAGACTGCTCGGGCTCTTCTTTTATCTTCTGCTGTTCCCCCGCACTTTTGGGCTGAGGCTGTCTCTACCGCTGTTTATCTCATTAATATTCAGCCTTCTGTTGCTCTTCAGGGAGGGATACCAGTTGATCATCTAGGTGATGGTCCAGCTGATTATAGTGGTCTACGCCTGTTTGGTTGTGCCTGTTTTGTTCTTCTCCACCCTCATGAACGCACCAAATTGACTGCTCAATCTGTTGAATGTGTTTTCCTTGGCTACAGTTTGGAGCACAAAGGTTACCGTTGCTGGGACCCTATTGCTCGAAGACTGAGAATCTCCAAAGATGTCACTTTTGATGAGTCTCGCTCCTTCTACCCTCGTCATTCTTCTACTGCCACAACCGAGTCGTTAGTCGAGCCTCTCTCTTTTTTGACTCTACCTGATTCTTCACCTTTATCGTCACCTGGTAGGTCCACTCCTAGCCTTTCACCTGTGTCTGCTCATGAGCTTCAGCTTACACAGGACGAGGTTTCTATTCCTGACTCTCCTACTCGGGTTGAGCCATCCACTCTCTCTCCTTTTCCTTTTACCTACTCCCGTCGTGCTCAACACCCTTCTCCCTCTGATGCGCCACCTTCCACTTCCCCTCTCTCTCCGCTTCCTTTTGTCTACTCCCGTCGTGCTCGGCACCCTTCTCCCTCGGATGCGCCCACTTCCACTTCCACTCCTTCCCTGTTGGGTCCCATTCCTTCAGAACCACCTACCCCTCCTGCTCCTCGGTATAATCTGCGTGATCGCCACACTCTCCAGCCTCCTGCGTACTATGTTGCTGCTGCTACCACTCTTGTTGAGCCGTCTACATATCGTGAGGCTGCTGCTCATTCTGAATGGCAGCATGCTATGGCAGAGGAAATTCATGCTCTTGAGCGCACAGGCACTTGGGACCTTGTACCCCTGCCTACAGGCGTTAGACCCATCACTTGCAAATGGGTCTACAAGGTTAAGACACATTCAGATGGTTCTCTCGTGCGCTACAAAGCTCGTCTTGTTGCGCGTGGCTTCCAGCAGGAGTATGGTCGTGACTATGATGAGACTTTTGCTCCTGTTGCTCACATGACCACTGTTCGCACTCTTTTGGCTGTTGCTGCTGTTCGGCAGTGGTCCATCTCTCAATTAGATGTCAAGAATGCCTTCTTGAATGGTGAGCTGCGGGAAGTGGTCTATATGCAGCCGCCTCCTGGCTATACTGTCTCTGATGGCACTGTCTGTCGCCTTCGGCGCGCTCTTTACGGGCTGAAACAAGCTCCACGTACCTGGTTTGAGCGTTTCTCCGCCGTCATCACAAGGATCGGGTTCTCTGCTAGTGTTCATGATCCTGCTCTGTTTATTCACACTTCTCCTCGCGGTCGCACCCTTTTACTACTCTATGTTGATGACATGATTATCACAGGGGCTGACCACCAATTCATTGATTTTGTGAAGAAACGTCTACATGAGCAATTCTTGATGACTGATTTGGGTTCTCTTCGCTACTTTCTTGGACTTGAGATCATTTCTTCCCCTGAGGGTATTTATCTCTCTCAAGAGAAGTACATCCAAGATCTTCTCACTCGTGCCTGCCTCACTGATCAGCGCACGGTTGACACTCCTATGGAGTTTGGTCTCCATCTTCGTCCTGGTGAGGGTGAACCCCTTGCAGATCCCACACGCTACCGCCATCTTGTTGGGAGCCTTGTCTATCTAGGCATCACTCGTCCTGACATTTCTTATGCTGTGCACATTCTAAGTCAGTTTGTCTCTGCTCCCACTCAACTTCACTACAGTCACCTTCTTCGTGTTCTTCGTTACCTTCGTGGTACCGTGACTCGTCGCTTATTCTTCCCTCGCTCCAGCTCTCTTCAGCTTCAGGCCTACTGTGATGCTACCTGGGCCAGCGATCCCACTGATCGCCGCTCTCTCTGCCTATTGTGTTTTTCTTGGCTCCTCCCTGATTGCCTGGAAGACCAAGAAGCAGAATGCTGTATCTCGCTCCAGTGCTGAGGCTGAGCTGCGAGCTATGGCGTCCGTGACTGCAGAAATTACTTGGCTACGATGGCTTCTTCAGGATTTTGGTGTTTCCACTGCTACACCGACCCCTCTGCTCTCCGACAGCACTGGGGCACTCAGCATTGCCCGTGATCCTGTTAAGCATGAGCTCACCAAGCACATCGGTGTTGATGCCTCCTACACTCGTTCTCAGGTGCAAGACAGAATTGTGGCCCCTTAGTATGTGCCCTCGGAGCTTCAGCTTGCTGATTTTCTGACGAAAGCTCAGACACGGTCCCAACACAGCTTTTTCCTGTCCAAACTCGGTGTCCAAGATCCCCCTTGAGTTTGAGGGGGGGGTGTTAGAACAGGGTTGTGCTGTGTATGTAGTTATCATATTGTATAGGGGCTTCTTTGCTTATTTCCCTTCATGTATATGTGCTGGCCTGTTGGCCCGATGGAATATAGGCTCACTTCATAACAGTCCGAACTATACACAAGCAAGTTTTAGTTTTTATGACTTCAGGTAGGAACCGTTACAAGTTGTGTGTGCTGTGTGCTTCATTCCCTTCAGTTTCTGTTTTGTTTTCACTCACAGTTGGATCCCAAACATGCATTTAGGAATGATTTCAGAATGCTGTCCCACTGGATTTCTGATCACCTTAAAATATTGCAAAAGTATTTCTTTTTTCTGTTGTATAGGAAATATTGCAAAAGTATTTCTTTTTTCTGTTGTATAGGAAGGTCAACCGCTCATTGGTCAAGCTTTGCTTTCGCAGGACGAAGGTGTAGGTTCATTTGCTGGTGTTGATGATCTTGCCGGGGCATTCTCAAAGGTTTGATTTCTATGGTACATAATTCATTTAGGATTGTCGGATGTATATTTTAAGATTATACTAATATAGTCACATGAGCTCTCATTTGTTTTACCAAAATTAACGTTTACCTAATTTGCATGGTTGCCCTATTTCATTTGTTCCTGTTTGACTGGTGAGGCTGATTTATTTATTTACAATTTCAGCTGACCAGAACTGTTAATGAACCAAAGCAATCAGGAATAGTTAGTCGTGGGGGATCGTTACCTGGACAAAGTGAGTAATGCTGGTTTACTCATTTATCTGTGAGGAAATATGCTTTTGTGTTTTAACTTTGTTTCTGTCTTTGAAGGACAATTATGCATGCTGTTAGATAGCATGTTTGCACATGCTTAAGAGATATTCTCTAAATTCTTTCAACTTACTACCAAAGCTACAGTTATCATGATGCACTTAACTTGGCTTTGTTATGTCTTATATCCGACCAATGTAATTACTCTAATATGGCTGCTACTGCTAGTCTGTCATTGTTTGAATGCAAATCTTAAGTTAACTAATGAAAATAAATAATCTTCGTTTTCTTGTTACTTTGTTGAGTGCTATACACATTAACATAATTTTTATTTGTTTAATCGTTTCATTATAATTCTGCACTTTATAGCTTCCACTGCTGACTGGGCACAAGAGGCTGAATCATCGTACTGGCCTACACAGCCTGCATTGGGTGCTGAACAACGGCTGGACAACAAAAACTGGTGGTCTCAACCACCCCATCCAGCCCAGTTTGCTGATTCCAGACTTCAGAGGACATCCTCATCCCCGCAACAAGATGCTCAGTACAATCCTATTGAACCTATTCTCGGACCAAGGCCATCTCCTTTGCAGAGAATGTCATCATATCCTCACCAAGAGCCGCAATACAATAATATTGAACTGATTCGTGGGAATGGTAGCAGATTTACACCAGCTTTGATGCAGCATCCAAATGGATTTATACCACCTCAAATGCCGCCACCCCATCAACAAAACGGAATGCTCCCAATTCAACACTCTCCACCCCAGTTCTCACAACTACATGCCCAGATGCTTGGTGCCCAACATTCTCCGCCACAAAATCTGCAGATGTTTGGTCCTCGGCATCCTTCACCACAAATGATGGGTAGATTTGATCCAAATTTTGTTATGCCTGACTTGAGTGATCCCAGAGCCAGATCGATGTTACACCATGGAAGGCATGGCCCGCGCTATCCTCCCCAAGGTTTTGAGCCTGGTAATATGAGAATGGATAATAGGTGGCAGCGGTTCAGATCCAAGTACATGTCCACTGAAGAAATTGAGAACATCGCAAGGATGCAGAAAGCTGCCACTCAGATCACCGATCCATATATTGATGATTACTATCATCAAGCTTGTTTGGCCAGAAAATCAGCAGGAGCACAACTGAAGCACTACTTCTGTCCAACCTTGATCAGAGATACATCTTCTCGTACACGCAGTAAGGATGAGCCACATGCATATCTTCAGGTTGATGCTCTTGGGAGGCTTCCATTTTCCTCCATCCGCAGGCCCCGTCCGCTCCTTGATGTTGAAGAAGCCTCTGAACCAAGTGATAGCACTACTGAAAAATCTGCTTCAAAATCTCTTGACCAAGAGCCGATGCTGGCTGCTAGAATCACAATTGAAGATGGCCTTTGCCTACTACTGGATGTGGATGATATAGATCGTTTGCTTCACTTTAGTAAACAGCCAGATGGTGGTTTGCAACTTAGAAACAGAAGACAGGCTCTTCTCGAGCAGCTGGCAGAATCACTGCAATTAGTTGATCCACTTACATCTAATAAGGATGCACCTCTGTCGCAAAATGATGATCTAGTGTTTCTCCGCATAGTATCTCTACCGAAGGGCCGGAAACTACTTTCTCGTTATATTGATCTTGTTACTTCAGGTAGTGAGCTTGCAAGGGTTGTTTGCATGGCAGTTTTCCGGAATCTAAGATCTATATTCGGCAATTTGCCCTCTGATAGCAGCATAGCTGGGACCACAACTAAACTTGTATGTGCCGTATCCACCTGTGTTGTTCGGATGGACTTGAGTGGACTCAGTGCTTGTCTTGCAGCTGTTGCGTGTTCGTCACAGCAACCACCTCTTCGACCTCTGGGATATGCTGCTGGTGACGGCGCTTCTGTCATCATAAAGTCTCTACTGGACAGAGCTACAGATCTTCTTACTGATCAACATGTGGCCTCTGCTTACAGCATGCAGAACCGAACTCTATGGCAGGCATCATTTGATGCCTTCTTCGGGCTACTTATGGGGTATTGCATGAGTAAATTTGATACTGTGGTTCATACAGTGCAAATGCAACCTGCTGCTGCAGCTGTGATAAGCAGGGAAACACCAGTGGAGCTGTTGCGTGCCAGCCTTCCTCACACAAATGAGTATCAGCGCAAGCAGTTGCTCAGTTTCGCTCAGCGCACTGTGCCTGTCAACAGCTCTAGTTCCCATGGGTCTGGTAATGTGCCGATGGCATCAGAATATGTCCAGAGCTGAAATAGAAGAACAGAGCTGCTTTTCATAATCTATATACTTGATATGGTATAGTTCTTCGATAATGTTTTTATCGTAGCTGCTTTCTGTTAATGTTTATTCTATCCTTCTTTTTTATAACTCTAAATCTTGGTAACCCTATGTTCTATCCAATGTGACCCTTTCTTTTACTTGCACTCTGAAAGTGGCACGGTTGTTTTCATCAGATTGCTATCACTTCCATTTTTGCTGAGTTGACGAGACCTGGTTGTTCATACTTAAAGTTGTACTAAAGTTGACACACTTATTTTGGGATGGAGAGAGTACTTTGTTTAAAATTATACATTTGCAGCTTTTGTCATCAATACCAAAAAAGAAAGAACAGTTCTCCGTATCCCATGTTTTGTCACCAAGTAGTGTGTGCGCCAGGCGGCCAATTATACCTATTTATTATCTCCATAGGTCTGCAACTTATACCAGCATACACGTTGAGCAAGACCATAATCTTCAGTACCTGAATTTTTGGTGATATTTACTTGCAGTTGTAACGCCCAAATTCTCTGTTAGGATGGTATTCAGTTGCAGGATGGTCCAAATGGAATCGCTTGATCTTTCTTCTACCATTGTTTTGCTTTCTCTTGAATCCTTGCCATCTATATTGATCTTTTATTTATTTGAACGTCACTGTTGTGTTGTAACTTGTATCTTCAGCTTATCCTTCCAGTTTTATTTTTGTTAGCTGATCACATGTAGATGTAAAACTTTTAGGTTCTTGCGAGTGGTGGGAAGAACATAGATATTGTGGTGACGACAAAGAATGACGACAAAGAATGATGGTCTCGGTCAAATATTCAAAGGATGATCTTCGGCCACTTTAGGAAGCTCAAATTGATGAATTATGTTGCTGAGACAGAGGTAGAGAAGGCTCCTAGAATGGATGTTGCCCGAGGGGAACATGATCGCTGAATGTCCTAAGCCTTTGTTCTGTCAGCCAAAACTTTTAGGGTGCTTTCTGTTGCATTCCATTGCACGACCTAAACTTGTTTTAGCGCTTTAGTTTTGTTATTCGTATATGAATTTTGTTGTTTTGCTGATGACCTGTAAGCTGTTTTTCTGTTCTTGAATTGGCACAAATTGTTACTGCAAGCCTTGCGTATCAGCCTGACATTTTAGCAGGCTGACAGAAAAACATTTCTGCAGTTTGGGTTAATTAGTAGTACTCCAATGCTTGGTCAGGCATAGCTGATAATGCTGTTGCCTTTTCTGGTATGTTACTTTGGCTAATGTTAATTTCGTCTAGAATTTATGCTGGTGCTTTCAACATGTCGTCATTTCTGCGCTCAAGAATCATCACACAGGCTGCCAAACAATGTCATATCGCCTGTTTGTTTTCTGATCTCGCTAACATAATACATGTGAAAACCCAAATAAGAACACCAGCAAGAACCACATGTGCAAATCCATTTTTAAATAGTCAATCAGATTTTGGGAGCAGCCAACGCTTTGGTTGGACCGGTGAAAAGAACACCAATCTGACGTGCTAATAAACATGCGGCAGCGAACTATTTCTGACAACTTGTGGATGAAACTCGTCCTAGGAAGACAAATATTGATTTGGTCGTTGTTTGGATGGATGCAAATTTCTTGGCATACCTCCAATTCTTTTTAGTCTGTTGCACTTCATGTTTTTTGACCAATATTAGTCAACTCCTAAAGCGTGAGACGAAAAATTCCGTAGCCAAATATTGGTTGATCACACGAGCTTCAAGGTTACACTTTGGTTGTCAGCGATGGTGTTATCGCTCGGCATAAGCGTTAGCTATTTCAAAAACCAATCAACGAAAAAGAAGAAAGAAGCGCGATGGTTTTATGCAGGGAGGAACTCCACCCTACTCCTGGTTCTACAGAACTTCTATGAAACGTTGTGCAGCCATGTTCTCTGCTCACCAGCTAGCTAGGCGGAAGGGTCACCACCAACCAAGGACATATATGCACTTACTTGAGACGATTGAGCATTACACGATTATATATATCGATATGACTGGCGGCACAATGCAATGCAACATCATCAGGCTGACCTATTCACTCATCGCCATCATCATGCGCAAAAATGCAAACCTTCTAGCGTTACTGTTGCACGAGATCTGAGTTGATGACCATACATGGGATGCATGGACTAGGAGGCAACGAGCCCGCTACATCATTTGTTTACACGGTTCGAATCGACCGAGAGACGAAGACCCTTAGTCAAGATGGGAATGGGCCGACCCGGACCTGGCCTTGGACCTGGCCCCGTGGCCCCAAGGTCAATATGTGAGGCCATGGGTCGGCCCATTTCATCCAAAAATCGTGGCTTCACTGACCCATTGGGTACATAAGGCCGACCCAAAATTCAGTGAATTCACACTTATTTCTGCTGAAAAAATGTCTATGGTACACCAAGCTGCATGAAAGGAGTAGTCTGTACCAGGACCCAAAAATTCCATGTATGCAGTCTAGGAGATTGACAAAAACTCCTATAGACATACGCAGCGGAACTATTGCACAACCAACACTGAAACTACTACAGAATCTACACTGAAGCTATAGTAGTCTCACCTGTGCAGAATCCTTGTACGCACTGAAACTCCAGAATCCTTATTTACGCACTGAAACTTGTACAGTACTTTACAGAATCTACTAAACTGAAACTCCTGCAGAATCTACACATATATGCACTGACAAATAACCAAAACGGGGCAATCTAGTCTCACGTGTGCTTGGCTTGCAGTTGCACTGGGAAGGGGAGGAAGCAGGCAAGAGTGAGCACAATCCGGAGACCAGGAAGGCCACCGGGATGACGAGCTGGACAAGTCGGAGAGGAACGGAACGGCGACCGGGACAGTGGGATAGCTTGACGGGCGACCAGTACCGTGAGACGTAGAGCGATACGACGGCGACCGGGAGGTGCACAAGGAGCAGGAGGAACGCCGGCAGCAGCAGAGATGCGGGGCAGCTGGCAACGACAGAGATGCTCGGGGGCGGGCGGCAGCGACTACGCATAGCGATTTGCTGGGTCGACCCATCTGACCCATCGGGTCGCACGGTGCCGGCTCCACTGACCCGTATATCATTTAGGGCCAACCCACTTGGCCCATTGACCTCAATCTTTTGGGCCGGGTCAGTGACCCAGCGGGCCGACCCGGCCCATTCCCATCTTGAACCCTTAGCTCTCAGACGAGGATGCTGTGCTGACGGACCAGGCTTGGACGGGCGTGTCCCGTGCCTTGAACGGATGAGGAGAGCTGCGGTGGTAGCGCGTAATAGCTGCCTGCTGCGTGCTCATCGAGTGGTAGCAAGTGTAGCTTCCATCAATACCTCCAGCTGGGCAGCAATGTGCAATTGGGCAACAAGTGTAGCTGCTGCTGCTGCTGCTGCGTGTGTGCTGATCTCAGTGAGTCACTATTACGCGTGAGCTGGTCTTTTGTTGTTCTTCTAGCGCGCTTGATTTGACCCTGATAAAAAGTCATAGAGGAGCCCCTCTATACATTCACACGTATATTACATCACCATTTATGCGGTGCAATTTTTTTGAAAAAAAAAATCTTTCGTTATCTGACAATGATGAGAAAGGGTTTTAAAAGATTTTGGTTTTCAATTATTAAACAATAGTGTAGGTTGGTGTAATGGTTGTTGGTCTTGGTATTAGCTGTGCCCTTGCTACCTGTCGCAGGTTTGAATTCCATGTATTACACTTTTTCCTCAATTCGTGTTTTTGGAAGTGGGAGCCATCGAAGCCATCGAAGGGATCGTGCGGATCTGTTGCTTAACGTCTAGCCGATTGGACGTTAGCACAGTCCATTTTTAATATAAACTTAGTCAATTTTTTCACGAAGTTTGTCTTTGACCAAATTTTATATGAAGACTAAAAGAAGGGAGTACCACTTATTTCATAGATATGCATCTGTATATTAGGTGCTGCATTGATTTAGGATGGCACATAACAGAAATATATTGCCAATAGATTCGTAATAACCCAACTTATCATCAGGGCTTAGTAAATATTGATTCGAATAGTTGGATCACTGGGTCAGGCGTGAGTCGTACATACGAAGTCGTACGCACAACAATTTCGAATATATTGGGACGATGTGAAACTGATGCAGATGTGAACCCCAACGGGACCCACGTTGGCCTGGCCGGATGACTGAACATGTTGCGTAATTGAATCTATACTACTATTAAACAATCAAACAAGAACTTCTTTAAGCACACCCCACAAAGTATACGCAGATCCAATACCACCGCACGATTAGACCCACTAAAATCAATCTAACGGTTAGACTTAACCTAACCCATTTTCTGTGTGCACTTAGCAATTTACATTGACTGACCGTACTTCACCATGGAGGAAAATATGAAACTCCACGCCTGGGAAACTAGGAAACTAATAATCACGGGTGCATCACATTATATGAAAGTAAATCAGAGTGCATCCATCCTATTAGAAAACTAATCTCAGACAAATCCATCATATTAAAAAACTTATCTCGGACGCATCCATCCTATTAGGAAGCTAATCGCGAGCTGCCTGCCGCCATCATGCACATCAATCGGATTTATTTTGTTTCATGACAGAGAAACCATATATCTTTCGCTATTTTGCCACATATATTTATTCTTATATACTTGTGCAGTTTCAAATGATCCAACATATCTGCAGTCATCAAACTTGAAGACATACTGTTTAAGGACTTATTTGCACCGCCTCTCTTTCTTTGTCTGCGCGCCTCTTTCCTCCAATAATAATAATGAATAACTTTTTCCGGATCAGATATTACACTGTTACAAATATATGCTGAAGCTACTCCTTACGACAAGGAAAAAGAGGATAAATGCTTTCTATCTTCATCAGTTTTGTAGCATGTTCCAAATTGTTGGCTCTTTCTTATTTGAGGATTCATCATGTTTTTTGTAATTTAGAAGCTAACCTGAAAGCTTGATAGGGTTAAGCTTGACAAATACTCTGGAATATTGTTCCTTCCATCTTTATTTTTCTTTCTAACCCATTTCAGTTTCTATACGCACAGAACGTCTTACGGAATTGTGAGTTAGTATGGTTGCCATCTATACTTACTATTAAACAATCAAACAAGAACTTCTTTAAGCACATCCCACAAAGTGTACACAGATCCAATACCACCGCACGATTAGACCCACTAAAATCAATCTAACGGTTAGACTTAACCTAACCCATTTTCTGTGTGCACTTAGCAATTTACATTGACTGACCGTACTTCGCCGTGGAGGAAAATATGAAACTCCACGCCTGGGAAACTAGGAAACTAATAATCACGGGTGCATCACATTATAGGAAAGTAAATCAGAGTGCATCCATCCTATTAGGAAACTAATCTCAGACAAATCCATCATATTAAAAAACTTATCTCGGACGCATCCATCCTATTAGGAAGCTAATCGTGAGCTGCCTGCCGCCATCATGCACATCAATCGGATTTATTTTGTTTCATGACAGAGAAACCATATATCTTTCGCTATTTTGCCACATATATTTATTCTTATATACTTGTGCAGTTTCAAATGATCCAACATATCTGCAGTCATCAAACTTGAAGACATACTGTTTAAGGACTTATTTGCACCGCCTCTCTTTCTTTGTCTGCGCGCCTCTTTCCTCCAATAATAATAATGAATAACTTTTTCCGGATCAGGTATTACACTGTTACAAATGTATGCTGAAGCTACTCTATACTACTATTAAACAATCAAACAAGAACTTTTTTAAGCACACCCCACAAAGTGTACACAGATCCAATACCACCGCACGATTAGACCCACTAAAATCAATCTAACAGTTAGACTTAACCTAACCCATTTTTTGTGTGCACTTAGCAATTTACATTGACTGACCGTACTTCACCGTGGAGGAAAATATGAAACTCAACGCCTGGGAAACTAGGAAACTAATAATCACGGGTGCATCACATTATAGGAAAGTAAATCAGAGTGCATCCATCCTATTAGGAAACTAATCTCAGACAAATCCATCATATTAAAAAACTTATCTCGGACGCATCCATCCTATTAGGAAGCTAATCGCGAGCTGCCTGCCGCCATCATGCACATCAATCGGATTTATTTTGTTTCTTGACAGAGAAACCATATATCTTTCGCTATTTTGTCACATATATTTATTCTTATATACTTGTGCAGTTTCAAATGATCCAACATATCTGCAGTCATCAAACTTGAAGACATACTGTTTAAGGACTTATTTGCACCGCCTCTTTTTCTTTGTCTGCGCGCCTCTTTCCTCCAATAATAATAATGAATAACTTTTTCCGGATCAGGTATTACACTGTTACAAATGTATGCTGAAGCTACTCCTTACGACAAGGAAAAAGAGGATAAATGCTTTCTATCTTCATCAGTTTTGTAGCATGTTCCAAATTGTTGGCTCTTTCTTATTTGAGGATTCATCATGTTTTTGTAATTTAAAAGCTAACCTGAAAGCTTGATAGGGTTAAGCTTGACAAATACTCTGGAATATTGTTCCTTCCATCTTTATTTTTCTTTCTAACCCATTTCAGTTTCTATACGCACAGAGCGTCTTACGGAATTGTGAGTTAGTATGGTTGCCAATGCATAAACACATACAAAACCGGATAAATACTTTCTATCATGATCATTATTGGATTTCTTTTTGCCCTTTTACATTTCAGTTAGTTCTTGTAGATCATCTTTATTTTATATAGAAGTCGTTGTAGTCAGATATCATCTTCTATTTCCTATTATCCATAGTAGGTAGCTATATAATTTTGGCAATCCACACAACTATAAAATATATATAATTTGATCCAAATTTGTCAAGTATATATTTTGCTACGCAGATTAGTAGAATAAAATAAGATTCGAGAATTAAGCATCTTGAACAATATAATTGCACCGTAAGGCAATTTATACTTTTTTTTTCCTGGCTACACTCGAAGAGAAGACTACACTACAAGTCTATATTACTGCATTAATAAATAATTGCTGATTTTATTTAAATAAGAATATTTTCCTGCGATTACTCTATGAAGCAACATAACCACTATCGTGTCTAACTTTAGAAAATACAATTTGAGCGACATCAAACATTGTGTATCCATTTGATTTATATTTTTAAAAACATTTATTTTTTTATATTATGTGAATCTCACCTGATTTACGTTTGAGACGTGCGTTGCACGTGCATGCTTACTAGTGAAATCTAGTAATAAAGTAGATACACCGCACGCACCTCTATGCCTTGTCCTTTTAAGGATGGCCCGCCTGTAGTGCTGACATGCCTATAGCGGTCAATTCCCTGCTACAGCCTAGTACTTGGCTTGTTAATCTCAGTAATTTACCTTGCCTAATTATCCTGACACCGCATGCGGTCTGCTGCTGGCTAATATGGACATACGGTGCACGAATCTTCAAATCACTGTACGGCTCGGATAAGGGGGGTGTCGGGGAACCCGGGTGCCATCGCACCTTTCCGTTCCTGGCATACCAATGCCTTTTTTGCTGCTATAGTTCATTTTTTAATCAACTCTTGCATAAGCAAAAGCTTGATACCTAAGATTTTGCTAGCAAATATTTGGTATGATAAGATTTGTCTTAAACCAAACATACGTTCATTGTTGTTTCACGCAATGATCACACAAGCTTGAAGGTTACACTTTGATTATCAATTTTTTAAGGTACGGACAAGAAGAGCGATGGTGTTATGCAGGTACCAACTCCACCCCGCATGGCGAAGTTGGCTATGTGTGACTGCAAGGCTTATGTAGTTAACGTATGAACCCACTCGTTTCATAAAACCTCTATGAAACATTATGCAACCAGCAAGCCCCTACATTAATTAGCACGTCGACAAAAAACATTTGCCATGATCCACTCACTTGCAATGGAGACTCTCTCTCTCTCAAGTGAGTGAGAAAGAGATGACCACACATATACCTGGCCAAACCTCGGGCCGGGCCTAGCCAAGCCCGACACAAAAAACTCAGGCCCGGGCCCGGCCCGGCCATCGGGCCTGTGTTTTTGGGTCCGAGCCCGCCCCGAGCACATAAAAGCCCATCGGGCTTCGGGCCGGCCCGACCCGACCTTCAGAAAATGGCAAAAACGACGGGCCCGGGCCCGGCCCGGCTCGGCCTTCGGGCTCAAAAACTAGGCCCGAGCCAGGCCCGGGGGCAGCGTCGGGCCGGGCCAGGTCGGGCTTTTTCGGGCCGGGTCGGGCCGGGCCGGCCGGGCTGGGCTTCCCATGGCCAGGACTAACCACACACATGTGATGGGACCGGGAAGCAGTCAGGAAGGAGGTGCAACTCATCTCTATGCTGGCGCTTGAGCTGATCGAAATTAGTGTCGTCAACTGGAAACATGTGGCAAGATTTGGCAAATAACGAGCGAGGAGACGGACATTGTATTCATCAGAACCAGATAGTATATGCCCGTATTTATCTATGTTCTCCAGCAAGTGCTCTTCTCTAGTGGGGAGTGCAACAAGTTGTTACTACATAGGTTGTACTCTTTTTTTTTGGGTGAATACGCAAGGTTGCATATCATTTCATTGATAGAATGGAGAGAAAGTACAGAATGCAGCCCTAGTAGTCGTGCGCGCTACGGCGACCACTAGAGTGCGGGAGGAGCAGAGAGGGGGAGGGTGCTCAGCCTCACAAACAAGTTGTTTATGTTACATGAATGATGGTTGCAAGCCTTTTGGCCCCAGCACGAGCCCACAAACGAGCTTCATCTTTGATTGTGCGGGCTAGATCATTGTTGGATGGTTGGGCGTTGTCGAAGACGGCTTCATTTCGGTGTTTCCAGATGGACCAGGCGGTGAGGACGATGAGGGAGTTCATCCCCTTGCGAATGTGCGCCGAAGCCGAGCCGTTGGTTGCGGACCACCAGGAGAAGAATCCATCACTTGAGCTTGGGATGGCCACAGGCAGCTGGCACCAAGACAAAATCTCGTGCCAAGTTATCTTGGAGAACACGCATCGTGCGAGAAGGTGATCAAGGGTTTCCAACTCCTGGCTGCAGAGTTTGCAAAGGGGATCATGCGGCAGGCCATGGCATGCGCGGCGCTCGGCAGTCCAGCAATGGTCCATGGATGCTAGCCAAAGGAAGAATTTGGCCTCGGCCGGAGCCCATGCTCGCCAAATGAGGCGCCAGTGTGGCGTAGTAGTTGATCCACGGGACATGGCCAGGTAGGCGGAGTTCGCAGAGTACCTCCCATTCTCTGTCCACCTCCAGGTGAGCTTATCAGGCTCGGTAGAGAGCTGGATGCGCCGCCAAAGATCGACATACTCGACGGCGGCGACAGGGCACAAAGTTCCGTTGATGTCCCCAATCCAGGTGGAGTTCTGCAGGGCGTCGCGGACAAGACGTTGGCGACGGCGAGGCGCGAGATGAGGGAGAGCAGGGATGGGGCGATCTCGGCAACGAAGGAACCATGGATCTAGTGATCTATCCAGAACCGGCATGTGGTTCCATCCTCGATGGTCCAGATTGTAGAGGCACAAAAGAACTAACATGTCTCCTCATCAACCAACAGTTGTAGGTGGCTCCATGGCCGCGCGGGGTCAGTGGCCTGTAGCCAAAGCCAACGACAGCGAAGGGCGATGCCTGTGCGGTGGAGATCGCGCACCGCAAGGCCACCATACTCGAGCGGTCGGGAGAGCTTTGGCCAGCTGACGAAGCAACATCCATGCTTGGCGTCTGAGGGAGTCCTGGATTAGGGGGTGTCCGGATGGCCGGACTATGACCTTTGGCCGGACTCCCGGACTATGAAGATACAAGATTGAAGACTTCGTCCCGTGTCCGGATAGGACTTTCCTTGGCGTGGAAGGCAAGCTTGGCGATATGATATGTAGATCTCCTCCAATTGTAACCGACTCTGTGTAACCCTAGCCCTCTCCGGTGTCTATATAAACCGGAGAGTTTTAGTCCGTAGGACGAACAACAATCGTACCATAGGCTAGCTTCTAGGGTTTAGCCTCTCTGATCTCGTGGTAGATCCACTCTTGTACTACCCATATCATCAATATTAATCAAGCAGGAGTAGGGTTTTACCTCCATCGAGAGGGCCCGAACCTGGGTAAAAACACCGTGTTCCTTGTCTCCTATTACCATCCGCCTAGACGCACAGTTCGGGACCCCCTACCCGAGATCCGCCGGTTTTGACACCGACATTGGTGCTTTCATTGAGAGTTCCTATGTGTCGTCGCCTTTAGGCCCGATGGCTTCTTCGATCCTCAACCACGACGCGATTCAGGGTGAGACTTTTCTCCCCGGACAGATCTTCGTGTTCGGCGGCTTCGCACTGCGGGCCAACTCGCTTGGCCATCTGGAGCATATCGAAAGCTACGCCCCTGGCCATCAGGTCAGGTTTGGAAGTTTAAACTACACGGCCGACATCCGCGGGGACTTGATCTTCGACGGATTCGAGCCACGGCCGAGCATGCTGCACTGTCACGATGGGCATGATTTAGCTCTGCCGCCGGACAACGCCCAGAGCGTCGCTCAGGTGCCCGCTCCGACCATTAGCTTGGAGCCGACCGTGCCAATTGGGGACGGACGGTTGGACGCCGCCCCAGGTGCCGCAATCCCTACGGCGATAGAGCCGAACACCAGCCCAGTCCTTGGTGAGGCCTATGACTCCAGGGTGCCGGACTCCGTTCCGAACTCCGAATATTCCGCACCTCTTCCGGTCGAACCCGATTGGGCTCCGATCATGGAGTTCACCGCCACGGACGTCTTTCAGCACTCGCCCTTTGGAGATATCCTGAATTCACTAAAGTCTCTCTGTTTGTCAGGAGAGCCCTGGCCGGATTACGGTCAGCGTGGTTGGGATATGGACGACGAAGAAATTCGAAGCCCGCCCACCACCCACTTTGTAGCCACTGTCGATGATTTAACCGACATGCTCGACTTCGACTCCGAAGACATCGACGGTATGGACGCTGATGAAGGAGACGACCAAGAACCAGCACCTATAGGGAACTGGAAAGCCACCTCGTCATATGACATATACATGGTGGACACCCCCAAAGCAGGGGATGGCGATGAAAAAACAGAGGACGGCCCCTCCAAGAAGCAACCCAAGCGCCGACGTCAGCGGCGCCGCTCTAAATCCCGCCAAAGTAAAAACGGCGAGTCCGGCACCAGAGATAACAACACGCCGGACAGTGCCGAAGACAACCCCCTCCAGCAGGATTCAGCGCAGGAGAACGAAGGAGCCAGCCCTCATGAGAGAGCTGAGGACAGGGAGGTCGAGGACGACAATTATATGCCTCCCTCCGAAGACGAGGCAAGCCTCGATGACGACGAATTCGTTGTGCCAGAGGATCCCGTCGAACAAGAGCGTTTCAAACGCAGGCTTATGGCCACGGCAAGCAGCCTCAAGAAAAAACAGCAGTAGCTTAGAGCTGACCAAGACTTGCTAGCCGACAGATGGACCGAAGTCCTGGCGGCCGAAGAGTATAAACTCGAACGCCCCTCCAAGAGCTACCCAAAACGCAGGCTGCTACCCAAAGCCCCACTTCACGTGACGATAACCATCATGCCAGATATGATAAATACGGCCAGGCCGAACACAGAAGACAAAGCTCATCCGAGTTGCGTTGCGATATAGCCCAATATAGGGGCGCCGCACACCCACTATGCTTCACAGACGAAGTAATGGATCATCAAATCCTCGAGGGTTTTAAACCCGTCAACATCAAATCATACGATGGCACAACAGATCCCGCGGTATGGATCGAGGATTATCTCCTTCATATTCACATGGCCCGTGGTGATGATCTACACGCCATCAAATACCACCCGCTCAAGCTTAAAGGACCAGCTCGACATTGGCTTAATAGCCTGCCAGCAGAGTCAATTAGTTGTTGGGAGGACCTGGAATCCACGTTCCTTGACAACTTCTAGGGCACTTATGTGCGACCACCAAACGCCGATGACCTAAGCCACATAATCCAGCAGCCAGAGGAATCGGCCAGACATTTCTGGACACGGTTCCTAACCAAGAAAAATCAAATAGTCGACTGTCCGGACGCCGAGGCCCTTGCAGCCTTCAGGCACAACATCCGAGACGAATGGCTTGCCCGGCACCTAGGACAGGAAAAGCCGAAATCTATGGCAGCCCTCACGACACTCATGACCCGCTTTTGTGCAGGAGAAGACAGCTGGCTAGCTCGTAGCAATAACATAACCAAGAGCCCTGGCAATTCGGATACCAAGGACAACAATGGCAGGTCACGTCGCAACAAGCACAAGCGCCGCATTAACGGCGACAATACTGAGGATACGGCAGTCAATGCCAGATTCAGAGGCTCTAAACCCGGTTAGTGGAAGAAGCCATTCAAAAGAAACCCTCTGGGCCCATCCAGTTTAGACCGGATACTCGATCGCTCGTGCCAGATACATGGCACCCCCGAACAACCAGCCAACCACAACAACAGGGATTGTTGGATGTTCAAGCAGGCAGGCAAGTTAAGTGCCGAAACCAGAGACAAGGGGCTGCATAGCGATGACGAGGAGGAGCCCCGGCCGCCGAACAACAGAGGACAGAAGGGCTTCCCCCCGCAAGTGCGGACGGTGAACATGATATACGCAACCCATATCCCCCAAAGGGAGCGGAAGCGTGCTCTAAAGGACGTCTATGCGTTGGAGCCAGTCGCCCCAAAGTTCAACCCATGGTCCTCCTGCCCGATCACTTTTGATCGAAGGGACTACCCCACTAGCATTCGTCACGGTGGATACGCCGCATTGGTCCTAGACCCAATCATCGACGGATTTCACCTCACTAGAGTCCTAATGGACGGCGGCAGCAGCCTGAACCTGCTTTATCAGGATACAGTGCAAAAAATGGGTATATATCCCTCGAGGATTAAACCCACAAAGACAACCTTTAAAGGCGTCATACCAGGTGTAGAAGCCAGCTGTACAGGCTCGGTTACACTCGAAGTGGTCTTCGGTTCCCCGGATAATTTCCGAAGCGAAGAGTTAATCTTCGACATAGTCCCATTCCGCAGTGGCTATCACGCTCTGCTCGGACAAACCGCATTTGCAAAATTCAATGCGGTGCCGCACTATGCATATCTCAAGCTCAAGATGCCAGACCCTCGCGGAGTCATCACGATAAATGGAAACACCGAACGCTCTCTTCGAACGTAGGAGCACACGGCGGCCCTGGCGGCGAAAGCACAGAGTAGCCTCTCAAGGCAATTCTCCAATCCAGGTGTTAAACGTCCGGACAACGTCAAGCGAGCCGAAGTAACCTACAACAAAGCCGGTTGGCATGTTCTAAGCAAGCATAGCAGTGCGGCCCCAACCCCAGCCCTCGCCAGATGGTGATATCGGTACCACACGTACATAATTACGCTTCGGAAATACCATGGGCATAAGGGGAGGGGCACAACTATGGCACGTCCAGAATTCGGCTCAACCGCACTTAGGGGCTCCCTATTCCGCCATTTCTCTTTTTATACATTTTCAGGACCCAACTATTCGGAAGGCCTGTCCGGCAATACACTCGCCGAACACACGATGCAACAGCCAGGGAGAGAACAAGACACGTCAAATGTCCAGGTGGTCTCTATAACGAGCTAAATACCTGTTTTACTTAAAATCCCGCAGCTTACCCCTGGAGGGGGATATGTCAAATAATCCCATCTCTTGTTTATCACACTATTTGTATCGTTCTGCTTTCATAGCAGCCCTTTTTTAATAAACAACACATAGCTCTTATCTATTATTGTGTTCATCTGTTTTCATACAAATATGTTCAGTCATGATATTATGCAACCGTACACTTTGGTACGGCCAATACACCAGGGGCTTAAGCACCCCATAACATGGTGTGAGAAGACTGAACACTCTCATGAGTGCGGCACCCCGAACTTATAGCACTATATGCATCGGCTCCGAATCATGTCTTGGGTCAATAGTTGGGTTTGCCCGGCTCCCATGTTTTGGTACCTTACATTCCGCAATGTTGGCTAAGGTAGCGCTGGGAGAACTACTGCGATTGTGCCCCAGTTGAGCTGGGTTAACACCTCAGTAGAGAAAGCTAAAACTGACCGTCATGATAGTGCGAGAGACCGGTCGCTATTCGCGAGGTTTTTCGAGTCCTTAAACACTTATGCCGCTTAGAGCGAGGAGCCGGACTTATCCGGCCTAGGCGTGGATAGCGCCCCGAACTCGGTCTTCCGAATACTAGGGGCTTCGCCGAATTTTAAAATTATAGAATTCTATGGCTAAGTGAGAGTGATAAAGCATTATAAGTCCGATGGCCTGGTTCATTGTGTTGAGCGCCTCCCTAGATGGACCCAAGAATGGGAACAAGAGCGCTCAGGTTTATCCCGAACACCCCAGCACTCACGGCATGGGGGTAGAAGCCGACGACTTGCATCTCTTAGATTTGATAAACGGCCGCACAGAAGGTAATATTTTAAATTAACAAGCGTTGCTTAACGCATATGAACAAAGTTTTCAGCGTACAGGATAACAGATGCGAGTCTACTAAAAAATTACATCTTTGGAGCATTCGTCCGCTATAAGGCGGGCACCCTTCAAGACGCCCTTATAATACATCTCGGGCGTGCGATACTCCTTGCCCGGCGGTGGCGCGTCCGTCAAAAGCTTCTCAGCGTCCAGCTTGCCCCAGTGCACTTTAGCACGGGCAAGGGCCCGACGGGCACCTTCGATACAGACGGAGCGCTTGATGACCTCAATCCATGGACACGCGTCCACCAGCCGCCGCACCAGACCGAAGTAGCTCCCAAGCATGGCTTCGCTAGGCCACAGCCGAACTATGAGGCCCTTCATGGCCTGTTCGACCACCTTGTGGAGCTCGACCAGCTGCTTCAGCTGGTCGCTCAGGGGCACCGGATGTTCGGCCTCAGCATACTGAGACTAGAACACCTTTTCCATCGAGCTCCCCTCCTCGGATCGGTAGAATGCGGCAGCATCAGACACACTACGGGGCAGATCGGTGAACGCTCCTGGAGAGCTTCGGATTCGGGTAAGTAACAAATAATTTACTTCTATATTCTTGCTTTGCATAAAGAATGCCTTACCCGCCGCTATCTTCTTCATCGCCTCGATCTCCTGGAGGGCCTTCTGGGCTTCGGCCTTAGCGGCTTTGGCACTCTCAAGAGCCAAGGCGAGCTCGGACTCTCGAGCCTTCGAGTCATGCTCCAAACTCTCATGTTTTTCCACGAGAGCCTAGAGCTCTTGCCGCACCTCCGCCACCCGCGCCTCCTGCTTCTCTCGCTCGGTGCGCTCCAAGGCCGCACTGTTTTCAGCCTTGGACACCGCTTCCTTCAGGGTCGCCACCTCGGTCGTGGCCCCTGCAACATTTACGTTGGTCCTGTGATTATTTGCAACCAAGTATTTTTATATACATTTACATGCGGTATTACATACCCTCCTTGTCCTCGAGCTGCTTCTTGGCACGGCCGAGCTCATTCTCGGACCGCTCGAGGCTCTCCTTCAATTCATTGACCTCCGCAGTCAGTACGACAGAGGTCAGCAGCGTAGCCTGCATTCCCATATTGACATATTTATGTTAGACTCCTGCGTATATCTTTTTAGATCCTCAGCTCGGCTTTTCTTTCCGAACACCAAACTGAGCATCAGGGGCTACTGTCTATGCGGTAACATTTTTATATGTTTTGAATACTTACCTCAAAGCCTGTTAGAAGGCTCGTACAAGCTTCGGTCAGCCCGCTCTTGGCGGACTGAACCTTTTGGATCACCGCACCCATAACAGTGCGGTGCTCCTCGTCGATGGAGGCGCCGTTAAGCGCCTCCAGCAAATCGTCTGGTGCCTCCAGGTTGACGGAGGCCGCCGGCGTAGTAGGCGTGCCCTTCTTGCGAAGGCGCTGCCTACCGGTCTCTGGAACCGTTGATGGTTCCGGAGCAGTGTCCGGCCCAGAGCCGGACTTGGATCCCTCTGGGGCTTTACCCCCTTTGGTCCTGGAGTCTGGGAGGTCGCCTTGCGGTGCCTCCAGGACCACCTCCTCCTGGTTTAGTCCCTTTCCGTACTCCACCTTGGCATCGTCCGTAGGGAGAGGGGAGGAGGCCGTCGGAAGTGAAGCACTATTCACATCCGACGAATCCAAGGAGTCGCTCGTCGAATCGTCGAGCTGAGCCTTAGGCGGACTGCATGATCAAATTCGGCGTCAGAAAATGCCAAATAATGGAGGAGCGCCATAAGTTATTCGGATATCTGGATGCTTACAATTTTGCCAGGGGCTTAACCCTGGATGGCCATTCCTCCCCGCCGTCTTCGGCATCGGAGGTGTAGTCCAGAAGGAGGGTTCTCCCCTTCTTGGACCCTCCGGCCTCCCCAGTTGGGGCGGCCTTCCTTTTCTTTCCTTCCCCCGTTGGAGGGGGAGAGGTTTCTTCTTCTTCCTCCTCATCCTCATAGGCGGAGGGTGCTTCGGGGTTGTCAGGCGATGAATCCGACACCACCAGGCCTCGGGAACTCTTTCGAGTCCCCGTGGCCTTCTTCTTGGCCTTCTTCTCCGGCACCACGTGAGGTGCCAGAACCAGCAACTTCGTCAGGCGAGCATCCGCTGGGTCTTCGGGCAAGGGAGCCGGACAGTTAATCTGTCCGGCCTTCTTCTGTCAGTCCTGTTAAAGAGATGGGGGTTTAGATCCCGCATAGAATCAAATCTATGAAAAACAAATACCCCGTAAAGGGAAAATTAAGCTCACCATGCTGGCTTGGTGCTTGGCGCAGAATCTGCGATCCTCGGTAATGGGAGGGGAGACCTCGGAGCTCTTGAATAGCACCTTCCAGGCATCCTCGTGCTTTGTGTCGAAGAGCCAGGACAGAGTCTGGTGCTGGGCCGGGTCGAACTCCCACAAGCTGAAGGCCCGTCGTTGACATGGGAGAATCCGGCGGAAGAGCATGAACTGGACTACGGTGACAAGTTTAACCTTCCTGCCGATCAGGTCTTTGATGCAGGTTTGAAGTCCGGTCACTTCCGCCGAATTACCTCATGACAGGCCCGTCTCTTTCCAAGATGTGAGCCATGTGGGGATGCCAGATCGGAATTCGGGGGCCGCTGCCCATTCAGGGTCACGCGGCTCGGTGATATAGAACCACCCCGATTGCCACCCTTTGATGGTCTCTACGAAGGCGCCCTCGAGCCATGTAACATTGGCTATCTTGCCCACCATGGCGCCTCTGCACTCCGCTTGGCGGCTGCCCACGACCTTCGGCTTGACGCTGAAGATCTTCAGCCATAGGCCAAAGTGAGACTGGATGCGGAGGAAGGCCTCGCACACGACGATGAACGCCGAGATGTTGAGGATGAAGTTCGGGGCTAGATCGTGGAAATCTAGGCCGTAGTAGAACATGAGCCCCCAGACGAACGGGTGGAGAGGAAAGCCCAGTCCATGGAGGAAATGGGGGAGAAATACAACCCTCTCATGGGGCTTAGGGGTGGGGATGAGTTGCCCCTCATTTGGAAGCCGGTGCGCGATGTCGTCAGACAAGTATCCAGCCTTCCTCAACTTTTTGATTTGCCCCTCCGTAACGGAGGAGGCCATCCATCTACCTCCCGCTCCGGACATGATTGGAGAAGGGTCGAGGTGGGAAGTGCGGACCTGGGCGCTGGAGCTCAAGTGCACGAATGGACAAGCAAGGGAGGAAGAAGGCGTGAATGGAAAGGGTGGATCCTTATCCCCTTATATGGGCGGCCAAGACTATGAGCCCCCACCAGTCTAATAAAACTCGCCTATCTCCCAAGTGCCGCGGTTAATGGCGCGGTTGGGTTACCCACGCCCGTATTGATGAGAATCCTGGAGTAAGGGGACACGATCTCTGCTTTGACAAGACGTGCCAAGGAAACCGCCTCGCTAAACGCGCTGAGGTGGAACAGTAAAACTATTCGAATAAAGGCCTGGCCGTGGCGTGATGTCATGCTGCGGAGTACGTCAGCAGATTAGATTTGTGCAAATATTATTCTCTCTACGGTGGCATGTGGAACTTATTTTGCAGAGCCGGACACTATCCTTGTGTTCAACATCTTCTATGAAATATTTGGAGGAGGAACCCGCCTTGCAATGCCAAAGACAATTTGCGCGCCGGACTTGTCATCATTGAAGCTTGGTTCAGGGGCTACTGAGGGAGTCCTGGATTAGGGGGTGTCCGGATGGCCGGACTATGACCTTTGGCTGGACTCCTGGACTATGAAGATACAAGATTGAAGACTTCGTCCTGTGTCCGGATAGGACTTTCGTTGGCGTGGAAGGCAAGCTTGGCGATACAATATGTAGATCTCCTCCAATTGTAACCGACTCTGTGTAACCCTAGCCCTCTCCGGTGTCTATATAAACCGGAGAGTTTTAATCCGTAGGACGAACAACAATCATACCATAGGCTAGCTTCTAGGGTTTAGCCTCTTTGATCTCGTGGTAGATCCACTCTTGTACTACCCATATCATCAATATTAATCAAGCAGGAGTAGGGTTTTACCTCCATCGAGAGGGCCCGAACCTGGGTAAAAACATCGTGTCCCTTGTCTCCTGTTACCATCCGCCTAGACGCATAGTTCGGGACCCCCTACCCGAGATCCGTCGGTTTTGACACCGACAACATCCTTGCAGCCATGCCAGAGGAAGTCGTGCCCAACCATCGTGATCTTCTTGAGGATCGTGGGGTTTAGGGCCATGGCAAGGAGGATGTGCACCGGCATTGCAATGAGCGTGTGGCGCACCAAGGCGATCCGCTCAGAGCGCGAGAGTAGAGAGGCTTTCCAAGTGGCGAGCTTCTTGGTTAGTTGATCAACCAGAGGGAGTAGCGCAGAGGTCGGGCACTTGCGAATGGTGAGCGGCAGGCCGAGGTAAGGGATGGGGAAGCCCTGGACAGCGCAAACAAGCTCCGTGGCAATCACGATGTCGACCTCGGCCGTGCATCGGATTGTGGATGCCGAGCACTTGGAGAAGTTGGTGCGCAGACCGGATGCGTTGCCAAACACGCGCAGGAGCTCGCAGATGGTGGCAAGCTCGACGGGGTCAGGGTGACATAAGATGACGACATCGTCAGCGAATAGCCAGATGCTCGACGCTGCGTGCCTCTTGGTAAGGTGGCGCAGCACACCGGCAGACACGACATGCTTGAAGAGGGAGTTTAGAGTGTCGATGACAATGGCGAAGAGCATGGGCGAGACCGGATCCCCCTGGTGAAGCCCGCAGGCATGGTCCACAGGAGGCCCTTGATTGCCATTAATCAGGACACGGGTAGATGTAGTGGACGTGAGGATGGATACCCACTCGCACCAACGCCGGCCAAAGCCAATATGTGATAGGACATCAAGGAGGAAGGGCCAAGAGATCGTATCGAAGGACTTGGCAATGTCGAGCTTGAGGAGAACTCTCGGTGCTTTGGAGGTATGGAGGAATCGGGCCGTCTGTTGAACCAGCAAAAAGTTGTCATGCACGCACCGGTCAGCAATGAATGCGCTCTGGTTGGCAGAGACGATCTTCCCCATCCTCGAAGCGAGACGCAATGATAGCACTTTGGCAAACAACTTGGCAATGATGTGAATCAGACTGATGGGCCGGTAGTCCGAGAGCGTGGCAGCATCTGACTTCTTGGGCAGTAAAATCAGCAGGGCCTCATTTAGCTTGTGAAAACCCCTCCCATTCAAGGAGTAGAGCTTGTTAAAGGCCTCGCAAATATCAGCCTTGATGATGGGCCAACATGCCTGGAGGAACTCAGAGGTGAAGCCGTCTGGTCCAGGCGCCTTGCCGGTCGGCATCTTCTTGATGGCCTCCCAAACCTCCAGCTCGGAGAATGGGTTGTCGAGCTCAAGGAGGTCGAAGCTTATGTGGTTAATGCTGTCAAGGCTAATGGAGTGAGTATGCGCAGTAGCGGCCCCAAGGATGGACGAGAAGTGCTCATACGCTGCCTGTGACATGGCAGCAGCGTCGCTAATGTCCTCGCCGCGCACCCGCAGGCTGAGGATGCGTTTCTTTTGACTTCTATGAGCGGCTTGCATCTTATGAAATGTGGAGTTAGTGGCGCCCTCCTTCAGCCATCTGAATCGAATGCGCTCGCGCATGAGGGATCGCTCAAGTGAGGCCAGGCCAAGGTACTTGCATTTTAACTTGCGTCGGAGCCATGCTTCGGCGGGAGAGAGAGGCTGGTGATCCTATGCCACATCAAAGCGATAGATGAGCTCCCGAGCCATGGCAAGTTGGGAGGTGATGTGTCCGATGGATCGGGAGCCCCATCTATGTAGCTAGTGCGCGGTAGCTTTGAGACGC
>NC_057807.1:516667876-516668660 GCF_018294505.1 Triticum aestivum
CAGTTTGCATGAAACCATCGAGATTAACCCAAAAGCGCTCGAAGTGGAAGCGTTGTTTTCCATGAGTGCGGAGAGAACAATCAACGACCAAGGGGCAGTGATCGGATGCCGCGGAGGCGAGGCAGCGCAGGAAGTGGTGAGGTTGGTCTGTCGCCCAGGAAGTAGTGCATAGGACGCGGTCGTTGCGGACGGGAGTGGGGCTCTGCTACTCGTTAGACCATGTGTAGCGGCGACCATGCATGTATATGTCACGCAAGGCGTGATCTGCAATGAAGCTCCGGAAACGATTGGTCGTTTGCTGGTTAATGTGGCTATTGTTCTTGTTAGCGGAGGCGGTGACCATGTTGAAGTCTCCCCCGAGCAGCCAGGGCCCGGCCATGGTGGCGCGGAGCTCATGGAGCTCATTGAGGAAAGCCATCTTGTCATCGTCGCCCTGAGGGCCATACACGCGGTGATCCACCAGGGGTGCTCGCCTGATGGGGTGGAGACGACCGCTGATACATGGTAGGTGCCAATGGAGGGGCTAGAGAGGTTGACGAGGTCGGGTCGCCACGCGAGGAGAATGCCACCCCTCGTTCCTGCGACCGGCAGCCAATAGAAGCCAGTGAAGAGGGAACCGAGTGTCTCAAGGATGACCTCGGGCATGACCAAATCCAGCTTGGTCTCAGAGAGGCACACAATGGAAGGAGAGGCAGCAGAGACGACGGTCCGAATTGAGGTACGCTTCGCACGACAATTAAGCCCACGGACATTCCAGAATATGATTTTAAGGTTTTGATCCATA
>NC_057807.1:516668844-516670442 GCF_018294505.1 Triticum aestivum
GGGTACAAGGTGGGACGGGGTGGGGAGAGAAATCAGATCTCAACCAACCTCTGTTGAGCCTGGGACGTGCCACCGAACAGTCCGGGTGGGACGTGCCATCCATAAAAATCTACAAAAGCCTGGACCACCTCGGCAGCGAGAGGACGGTCGAAGAGGCGTGTGTACTTCTCGAGCACGACCGCGGAAACGGGCGCATCCTCCTCGAGGAGACCCAGACGGCGGAGAAGAACCCGTTTCGCTTTTGTCTCGGAGTCCAGGCCCTTGTCATGCATGGCAATGCGTCCACTGCACCTCGGCGTGAAGTTAGGAGGTAGCTGACCCCGCTTGCGGCGAGCGGGCGGCGTCGGCAAGATGGGGTTCACGGAGGTCCGTAGGTCGTCGATGTAGTCTAGCACGTGCTGGGGCACAGGGCAATAAGCCTGCCCGTTGGACGTGGGCGTGGGAAGCTGCATGGCGATCGGGGAATTGGACGCACTGGCAATGACACGTGGCATGCATGAAGTGGCCTCCAACACGCCCGATCGGGGCCCAGGGATCTGAGCCGGGCCAGCCGATGGGGAGGAGGGCCCCGAAGATGGCCCCACCAGGTTGTCTTTAGTGGCTAGCGGGGTGGGGGATGCATGGCCATCCAATGGCTGGTCGGCCAGCTCCAGGGGCGTGGCGGAGACCATCTGGGATCTGCAGGGGGGTCCACCACAACCGGATCAGAGGGCTCGGGACCGCCAAAAAGGGAAGCTTCGGGGTCCGCAACGGGCATGTCGGGTACACTGCTAGGAGGTGATGGGCTGGAGGGGTGCAGGCGCAGATCAGCAGCAGCGATTGTGTCAGGAGGAGGCATCAGCAGCAGCGGGTGGGACAGGGTGTCGTTGATGGGATCCGAGGCGGCCTCAACTAGTAGCTGGCCGCCACGGTCGGAGGGTGGACCAGCCCACGTCCCGGTTTGAACAGCCAGGACCGAGTCGCTGGCCGTTCCTTGGAGCGTAGCGGGAGTTGCAGCCGTGTCAGGGGAAAGCCGCGCATGGACTCGGGGCCCAAGGGAAAAGCCTCCAATAGGGGGGTGCGGCCCGAGGACGCCATGCCACCCCCGGGATGGCGGCGCTGCATGCCGCTTGCGATGATGCCCAGAAGAACTGCCACCGTGTCCACGGCTTGGACCCGGTCGAGAACCACTGGGGGGCGGGAAGTCGTGCCAGCGCGACCATGCATCCGGGCAGGGCGGGGAGCCACGACCTGCATTGCCACCGTTGTCGGAGGTGGGGTGGCTGGGGGATGGTGGACAGCCAGGAAAGTGGTAGTCAATAGAGCGCCGGACATGAATGGAGACAGGAAAACGCAGCAGTTCGACGACGAAGCGGTCGACGGTGCTGGGGTCGGCATCGGCATAGGCGTAGGGCTCGGCCAGTAGAAGCTCAGAGGACCGCGGGATCAAGTCGGGGTCGGCGGTCCAGGCAGAGAGCCGGAAAACGGACATGTCGCTGCCGTCGAGAGTCTCCGGGGCGAGACGGTCGATGAGGCAAAACAGCGACAACAACTGGATGGCGGAGGAGATATCCCAGCCATGCTCCGGGATTTCGGTGATCTCGATGTCGATGGAGATG
>NC_057807.1:516671561-516678428 GCF_018294505.1 Triticum aestivum
GCCAAGCGGAGGCGCCGGAGCCGCCGCGGGGTTGGTGGACGCGGGGCCAGAGTGGCCGGCGGCGACGGTGTGGTGGGAGCGCGGGGCGCGGAGCGGAGCCTAGAGCGGAGCGAGAGTTCGAACCGACAAATGCTCATAGGAGTACTCTTCCTGTCTCATAATATAAGATGGCATTACAACCAATATATGAGTACATTATGGGATGGAGGGTGTATGTCTCGCGGAAAGGCTTCCACACCGTGGTATCCAACAAGCTAGTTGCTGTCAGGCTGGTGAGCATAGAACAGTTTGCACAAATGGACTTGCAATTTAGTTGAGATCAAATGTTGTTTGCTACTCATAACATTTCAGCTCATATCCGTTTAGTTGAGATCAAATGCGTCCCACCCTCACTCACAGACATGGAAGGCCCAGATCCCAGAGGGATGGAGAGTAAAAGTGGCGTTCTGCATGATAAGGTGGCACATGCGAAACACAGAATTGCTGCCACAAATTGCTCAATTTCACATCATATCAGATAGATGGTGACAAGCAGGGCATTCCCATGCCTATACTATGACATATGAATCACATCTACATTTGGTTTCTCTAATATACACATCACCATTGTTTCTAAGGAAGTTTTCCCTGCAGTGGGCCAATGTTATTCTAAGAAGTGTGTTGAAGACTCGGAAAAGACATGTTTGCGAGGTCGTATGAAACATAGAGACCAAGACCGCAAGACGAGAACGAGTTCGGCGAGTGATATTAAAAGGAGTGATATCCATCAAGTCGGGTACCTGTTAACTCAGGTACAAATCAAGCCAAGGAGCGAACCGTGTCAATCACCAAAACTAGAAGAAGTCAAACTGACCTTTAGAACGCCACCTTATTGGATGAGGATTGAGGCTATAAGTTTGCATGTTAGTCATCCTTGTCACATACTCCCTTCGTCCGGAAATACTTGTCATCAAAATGAATAAAAAAATATGTATCTAGAACTAAAATATGTTTAGATACATCCCTTTTATCCAGTTTGATGACAAGTATTTCCGGACGGAGGGAGTACATGTTACTTGATTTTTTTGCAGGCAACTTAATATATTATTAGGTAGTATTTCCTCTGTCCAAAATATTAGGTATATAAATTTTCTCAAATGTCCAACATATCTTTGTTTGACCAAGTTTATAGGAAAGAATATTAACAATGAAGATATCAAATGAATAAAATATGATACCATAGTTCATTATGCCTCTAATATGAAACTATATTTTCCGTGTCGTAACCAGCGTCTTTGTTGATGCTTCATTAGCACCTTTGTATCTCGCCGGTTTTTCTTTTCTGATTTGTTGCAATGTCAACTTTTAAGGGCTTCATTAATTTGAAGACCGGCGGCTGTCTTCTATCTAAAAAAAGCTTTAAGCATGATAGACGGAAAACCGTACAATTAAGCTAACACATATTTGACTAGGCGTTTTGTTTCTTTGATGCCGAAGCCTTGACTTGCAACCACCCAAAAAGTTAGCCAACCTAGAGGATAACAATGCTAGATTTGATTCAATTTTTTTGTTCCTTTAATTTCCAAGCCTTGACCTGTAACCACCTAGAAAAGACACCCAACCTAGAGGATACCATTGTTAACTAAGTTTTGGTGACACAAGCCCTTTAGCCGCCCTTAGGAAAACCCTGCTGACGAAACTTTGTGACATGCATGCAATTTTGATGTTGTAATATCAACCGTTAAGGGCCATTAATTTAAAGCCGGATGGGTGGGAATCACACAATCACGCTAACACATAGTTGACTGGACCTTTTGTTTTTTGATTCCGAACCATTGACCTGTAACCATCCATAAAAGATAGCCAACCTAGAGGATAAGGTCTTTGATGAAGTTCTTAGTGATACAAGCCCTTTCACTAGTAGAAAACAGGGCTTTGGTTCAGGTCAGACCAGCCCATTAGTCCCGGTTCAGCCCAGAACCGGGACCCATGGGGGCATAGGTCTCGGTTCGTGAGGCTAGGGGGCCGGCCGGGCCATCGTGGGGCATTGGTCCCGGTTCATCTGGCACCTTTGGTCCCGGTTCGAGGCCCGAACCGGGACCAATGTGCCTCACTCCTGGCCCATCACCATTGGTCCCGGTTGGCGGCTTGAACCGGGACCAAAGGGTGTCCTTTAATCCCGGTTCCAGCCACGAACCAGGACCAATGATATTGCCTATATACACCCCTTGCCCACGAGCAGAGCAGTGGAGTGCTCTATTTTTTTGGGAGAGGTGTGTTGTGCTCTACCTCACGTCCTATGCACATGAGGTGTTCGATGAAATGCCCGAGCCAAACATAAGCTTTCTCCTCTCGAAGCTCCTTGTCCAAGCTCCATTTTCCTCGAGATTTGTCTAGGTTTGGAGGTCCATCCTGTCCCGTTCCTGTCCTCACCGCCGTTGATCACCCGCTCCGATCTCGTCGCCTGCACCACCGTGGTAAGCCTCTTGATCTTATCTTGTTTCTAAAAGAAAAAAGTTCTTACTTGTATGATTTTGATAGATACTTGTGTAGTTTTCTTACTTATTATTGTTTGTTATTATATAGTGCGATGGTTTTGGTATCCGCCTCCGTCGGCTCTCGTCCTGTCTATGATGCTGATGTGGTATATATATTTTCTTTTATAACTATTAGTTTCATTTAGTGTTTATGACAATTATGCCGAGCAATGTGACATAGATTTTTTTTATCTAGGAGGTATGTGAACCGGAAATTCCAACCGACCCTATTGTTAAGAGGTTAAATTTAGTTGAAGAAGAAAACAATTACTTGAAGGAAAAATTGAAACAAATTGAGGAGGAGAAGATGATATTGGAGTTGCATGTTGCGGATGTCGTCGATGATCACAAGATCAAGATGGATGCAGTGCGCTTGAAGATTAGAAAGATTAGAAAATATGCCATTCATACTTAGGCTTGGTATCATTATGCCGTTGGATCAATTGTTACCTTGGTTGCAGTTATGATCGCATTTGTTGTTGCATTGATATGTTTTACATAGTTTCAATGTATGGTTTAATTAGATGATCTGGAGAGCTATATGTTGTTCAATGAGAACTATGTATGTACTTTGGGTTTAATGTGATGATGAACTTCTATTAATTTGGTCACTTTTCTATTCACGATGTATGCAGAGATGAACCGACAATGGATGTATGGCAATAGACGCACCTCCGAATACATTAAGGGCGTGAATAATTTTCTCGCAGTGGCTGAGGCAAACAAGCAGAATGGTTTTATGTGTTGTCCATGCCTTATATGTGGGAATACGAGGTCTTACTCTGACTCGAAAACCCTTCACACCCACCTTCTTTATAAGGGTTTCATGCCACACTATAATGTTTGGACCAAGCACGGAGAAAGAGGGGTTATGATGGAAGACATCAAAGAAGAAGAAGATGATGACAACTATGTGCCCCTGAATACGGTGATGCTGCAACGGGGGAAGCTGAAGATCAAGAGGAACCAAACGATGTGCCTAATGATGATCTTCGCCGGGTCATTGTTGATGCAAAGAGACAGTGCGAAAGTGTAAAGGAGAAGCTGAAGTTCGACCGCATGTTAGAGGATCACAAAAATGGGTTGTACCCCAAATGTGAAGATGGCAACACAAAGCTCGGTACCGTACTGGAACTGCTGCAGTGGAAGGCAGAGAATGGTGTGCCTGACAAAGGATTTGAGAAGCTACTGAAAATATTTAAGAAGAAGCTACCAAAGGATAACGAATTGCCCGACAGTACGTATGCAACAAAGAAGGTTGTATGCCCTCTAGGATTGGAGGTGCAGAAGATACATGCATGCCCTAATGACTGCATCCTCTACCGCGGTGCGTACGAGGATTTGAACGCATGCCCGGTATGCGGTGCATTGCAGTATAAGATCAGACGAGATGACCCTGTGATGTTGACAGCGAGCGCCCCAGGAAGAGGGTTCCTGCCAAGGTGATATGGTATGCTCCTATAATACCATGGTTGAAATGCCTTTTCAGAAACAAAGAGCATGCCAAGTTGATCCGATGGCACAGAGAGGACCGTAAGAAAGACGGGAAGTTGAGAGCACCCGCTGACAGGTCGCAGTGGAGAAAAAATGAGAGAAAGTACTGGGAGGAGTTTGCAGGTGATGCAAGGAACGTATGGTTTGGTTTAAGCGCGGATGGCATTAATCCTTTTGGGGAAAAGAGCATAAATCACATCACCTGGCCCGTGACTCTATGTATCCATAACCTTCCTCCTTGGCTGTGCATGAAGCGGAAGTTCATTATGATGCCAGTTCTCATCCAAGGCTCTAAGCAACCCAGCAACGACATTGATGTATACCTAAGGCCATTAGTTGAAGAACTTTTACAGCTATGGATTGGAAATGTTGTACGTGTGTGGGATGAGCACAAACAGGAGGAATTTGATCTGCATGCGTTGCTGTTTGTGACCATCAATGATTGGCCTACTCTCAGTAACCTTTCAGGACAGACAAACAAGGGATACCACGCATGCACGCACTGTTTAGATGACACCGAAAGTATATACCTGGACAAATGCGGGAAGAATGTGTACCTGGGGCATCGTCGATTTCTTTCGACCAACCATCAATGTCGAAAGAAAGGCAAGCATTTCAAAGGCGAGGCAGATCACCAGAAGAAGCCCGCCATGCATAGCGGTAATCACGTACTTGTTATGGCCAATGATTTAAAAGTAATCTTCGGAAAAGGTCCCAACGGACTATCTATTCCGAATGACGCTGAGGGACGCGCACCCATGTGGAAGAAGAAATCTATATTTTGGGGCCTACCCTACTGGAAAGACCTAGAGGTCCACTCTTCAATCAACGTGATGCACGTGGCGAAGAACCTTTGCGTGAACCCGCTAGGCTTCTTGAGTGTGTATGGGAAGATAAAAGATACACCAGAGGCACATGAGGACCTGCAACGTTTGCATGAAAAATACGGCATGCCTCCAAAGCAGTATGAAGGTCCTGCCAGCTATGCTCTTAGCAAAGAAGAGAAGGAAATCTTCCCTGAATGCCTGCTCAGTATGAAGGTCTCGTCTGGCTACTCGTCGAATATGCCAGAGAAAAAGTTTCAGAACCTAAAGTCTCATTACTGCCACGTGATTATGAAGCAACTGCTTCCGGTTGCATTGAGGGGGCTTCTACCGGAAAACGTTCGATTAGCCATTGTGAAGCTATGTTCATTCCTCAGTGCAATCTCTCAGAAGGTGATCAATCCAGAAATCCTACCAAGGTTAAGGAGTGATGTGGCGCAATGTCTTGTCAGTTTCAAACTGGTGTTCCCACCATCCTTCTTCAATATCATGACGCACGTCCTAGTTCATCTAGTCGACGAGATTGTCATTCTGGGCCCTGTATTTCTACACAATATGTTCCCCTTTGAGAGGTTCATGGGAGTTCTAAAGAAATATGTCCGTAACCGCGCTAGGCCAGAAGGAAGCATCTCCATGGGCCATCAAACAGAGAATGTCATTGGGCTTTGTGTTGACTTCATTCTTGACCTTAAGAAGATAGGTATCCCTCAATCGCGGTATGAGGGGAGACTGAGTGGAAAAGGCATGCTAGGAGGGGACTCAATAATATGTAGGGACGGACATTCTTGGTCTATAGCACACTACACAGTTTTACAGAATTCTACCTTGGTGACCCCGTATATCGATGAACACAAGAACATTCTACGCTCCAAACACCCGGACCAGTGTGATGACTGGATTACACATGAACACATCAGGACTTTCGGCGGTTGGTTGCAAACACGTCTCAGGGGTGACAACACTATTTATGATGAGTTGTACTCGTTGGCGAGGGAACCATCTTCGACTGTAATGACTTACAAAGGGTACAAGATAAATGAGAATACATTTTACACGATCGCCCAAGATCAAAAGAGCACCAACCAAAACAGTGGTGTCCGTTTTGATGCAGCAACCAAGAGGGGAAAGGACACATATTATGGTTACATAGTGGACATATGGGAACTTGACTATGGACATGATTTTAAGGTCCCTTTGGTTAAGTGCAAATGGGTCAATCTGTAAGGAGGCGGGGTACAGGTAGACCCATAATACGGAATGACAACAGTGGATCTGAATAATCTGGGGTACACAGACGAACCACTCGTCCTAGCCATTGATGTGGTGCAGGTTTTCTATGTGAAGGACATGTCTACCAAACCGAGAAAAAGAAAAGATAAGGAAGCAGATACATCATACGATGAGCCAAAGCGCCACATAGTTCTTTCAGGAAAAAGAGACATCATGGGATTGGAGGGCAAGACAGACATGTCTATATATTATGAAAAGTTTCATGAAATTCCTCCCTTCAAAATCAAGGCTGGCCCAAGCACCCTGTCAAAGGATGAAGATTATCCATGGTTACGGCGCAATAAGCAAAGGACACAAGCGAAGAAAAAGTGAAGACTTTCTATCCACAACTATTATGATGATGCCTTTGATCTTGAATATCACTGCGGTTACATGTGAACAAATGAAATCCCTTTGTAACAGATGAGTTTTCGTCCGAAACCCTTATACTTCCAAAGAGATCGTCTGTTTTATACACGAAGTGCATCCAGTTTTTGTCGTAACCCTCTCAACTTTTTAGCACCTATGTGGGTGAAATGATGATACCATGCCAACTTTCAACCTTTTTAGAGTTCATTTGTAGTACTTTTCAATTTAAGGGTCATTTAGCTGAAAGAATGAACTAATAGCAAAAAGAATGAACTAATAGCAAAAAAAATGAACTAAAAACAATCAATTAAAATATTCTGTTATGATCAACTAAAACAAAACTATAATATCCTTCAATAGCAAAAAGAATTATCATAAAGAATTTTTTGTTAGAA
>NC_057807.1:516678693-516678968 GCF_018294505.1 Triticum aestivum
CTGAAAAGAGACCTTTGGTCTCGGTTGGTGGCACCAACCGGGACTAAAGGGGTGCATTGGTCCCGGTTGGTGCCATGAACCGGGACCAAAGGTGTGGCTATATAAACAACACTTAGTAGTTTTCCATTGACTTCGTTCCTTCGATCTCTCCTCTCCCCCGACGGTGCCACGACCACCTCGGCGCCGCGAGGCTGCCGGACTGCCCGTCGCCTCCCCGAGCACTGCCCCGACGCCCTCGCTGATCCCCTGCCCCGACGCCCTCACCGACGCACCAG
>NC_057807.1:516678979-516680266 GCF_018294505.1 Triticum aestivum
ATGGCACTAACAGAAAGTTTATAATTTTTATTACCTAAAAGCAAGAAGAATTGAAAAATAAAGCAAAAAACAAAACAAAATAAATAATGGAAAAAACAAAACAAAAATACTGGAAAAAATTAAAAAAAATGCCGCCTAGTGGGCCACACGGCCTGCATACAACTAGAAACACATCTGTACATGGGCCAGGATGCAGGCCCGCATGCCCAATAGGCCCAACATGGCAGTGACAAGGGTAAGCAAGTACTGCGTGCAAATTAGAGACGAGCTCAGCACCTCAGCCGTAAGCAGCTTATAAACATGTGCTGAGCTCTCTCAGCTAGCGAGGTGGGACTAAACTCCCACCACACCACCGCTGTGCCACCCTTTCGTCCTGGTTGGTGGCACCAACCAGGACCAACGCCCACCTTTGGTCCCGGTTGGTGGCACGAACCGGTACGAATGCCCACCTTTCGTCCCGGTTGGTGCCACCAACCGGGACCAAAGGTCTCCTTTTCCCGCCCTTTGGGCTACTGAAAAGAGACCTTTGGTCTCGGTTGGTGGCACCAACCGGGACTAAAGGGGTGCATTGGTCCCGGTTGGTGCCATGAACCGGGACCAAAGGTGTGGCTATATAAACAACACTTAGTAGTTTTCCATTGACTTCGTTCCTTCGATCTCTCCTCTCCCCCGACGGTGCCACGACCACCTCGGCGCCGCGAGGCTGCCGGACTGCCCGTCGCCTCCCCGAGCACTGCCCCGACGCCCTCGCTGATCCCCTGCCCCGACGCCCTCACCGACGCACCAGACCTCCTCGCGCACCCTTCCCCCATCGTCGCGCACGTGCCCCCGAGCCCGCCGCCGGTCTCCTACTCATTGCCGCGCCGGCCGCCTCCAGTTAGCTCCACCGTCGCCCCCAGTGAGCTTCCCCCTTCTCCCATGGTCCCTTGCTCCCCGCCATCGCGTGCCCCCGAGCCCCCTTTGCTGCCACTGCTCGTCGCCGCCGGCCATTGCTGCCACTGCTCGTCGCCGCCGGCCATCTAGATGTGCTATGTTTTTAGATAGATAGATGTTTTTTCATATGAGATGAGATGTATGAGATGTTTTGTGGAGATGAGATGAGATGTTTTTGGAATTTTTTTATTTAGGTTATTAGTAGATTTTAGGTTAGTGTATTTTAGGTTATTTGATTTAGTTGCTTTTATTAGGTTGTACTGTTAGAAGAAGGAGAAGAAGAAGGGAAGAAGAGGAGAGGAAGAAGAGGAGAAAAAAAATAAGAAGAGGAAGAAGAAGAAGAAAAAAGAGGAG
>NC_057807.1:516680498-516711232 GCF_018294505.1 Triticum aestivum
GTCACGTTGTCTGTCAAAGTATTGAAGAAATCTATGGCTACATCATTTGCTGGAAGTAACATGCGTATGATGCTACGAAGCTCTTCAAAGTTGTTTTGGAACGGAGTTCCTGATAGAATAATTCACTTTTTCGTACGAATTTCAGCAAAGGCCTTCCAAATAGCGATATTCGGAAGGCTCTTGCTGAACTTCGTACCAAAAAGCTAATTATCCTATCCGGGACTCCGTTCCAAAATAATTTTGGAGAGCTTTGTACCATTATGCGCATGTTACTTCTGGCAAATGATGAAGCAATGGTTTTCTTGAATCCTGTGACACTAGACAACGTGACATATAGAAGGGTAGATGAGATCAGGAAAAATATGGACCATTTTCTGCACTTCCAGAATGGCGCCATCTTGTTAAATCCCTTAAAGGTTAAGAGAATCAGAGCGGTCGAGGATCGGAACTAGGGTAGAGGGTCAAGGGTCACCGAGGGGATGAGGGCCGAGGGTCGTCGAGGGGTTGAGGGTCGAGGGTCGCCTAGGGGATGAGGATCGAGGGTCACCGACGGGATGTGGGATTAGGGTCGAGGCTCGTCGAGGGAAAAAACGTTGTCGATCTCGTACCCCCTCCCACCCCTACCCAACAAACTCTCTCGAGATTTATAATAGATTTATCAAGAATGCCCCCATTATGGATGTGCATAATTAAGTTGATCCCTATTTTTTCTAATCTCATCTACCATTCTATATGTGCACGTTCTCTTGTGTCAAAGTATTGAATCCTTTGACACTAGACAACGTGACATATAGAAGAATACTTTGACACAAGAGAACATGCACATATAGAATGGTAGATGAGATCAGGAAAAATAGGGACCATTTATTTTCTGCACATCCAGAATGGTACCATCTTGTTAAATCCCTTGTTTGACATTCATGAGAGAGGCAGTCCGGACGTCGGACATTCATGAGAGAGGTTGTCCGGGCCAAACCCTAGAAGCGTTGCCGAGGCCACCCCAAACCCTAGAAGCGTTGAGGCCACCCAAATTTTTAAAAGAGCGTTGTCGAGGCCACCCAAACCCTAGAAGTGTTGTGATTAGCTAGCTAGGTCTATGTTTGCCACTATTAATATATCCATCTCTCATGTTTGTATATTAATTGTCATGTTGTAATATTTGCAGAAACTATGGATCAACAAAGAGACTTCAAACAAGAAGAGATATTGGGGGACATAATCCGTGATGGACGTGATGTCTTGTCGTTATTTCTCAATGCAACTGACGGTCTGGAAGGAGAGGAAGAAGGCTACGGTGATCGAACAATGGATGAGGAAAGTCATGATCATGATGGCTCCGGCGACCGTGATGATGGCTCTGGTGACCAATCGGAGTTGGTATCAACTGTTGCAAAGTCTAACGAGGTGTTCCCGATAGAGAGAACGACGAGCTCACACAGGCCCTCGGGAATCCTGAGCACCCTGGACGAACATGAGGCACGCTAGGCTCCGTTGCGTGGAAGGTTGGGTTTCCACGCAGACGATTACAAAACCCAAGAGAGGAGGAGGAAAGTGGAGATGAGCGAACTACAGAAGCGGAATGCAAGGGTACGGAAGTTAGAGGAACGACAAGCTGTTGAGAACCAGCGAGATCCTGCCCAAGCTACCCCAGAAGCTACCCCGCCATCTCAGCGGAGAAGCAGCATGGCTTCCACCAAGCTTGTTCAGCAGCCTGACTTCACAGCTCCTAGCTACCCCGTGGATGCTATCACGGAGTCACACCAGTGCCAGCTTATGACGCAATGGCAGAACCTCAAAGTCAAGGCGGCTTTCGGCTCTGTGTTCCCTCCTGAACCCGACGCAACTTTTCATTGCCTTCCGATTTGACAAGGCTGTGCTGTTGTGATGGTGGATGAAATAACAGAGGGATTTGAGGAGCTCCAGCTTGACCATCGTATAGGTGAAGGGGAGACGCAGTTGGGTCTTGCTCCGAAGACTCCATGTCTATGGCGGAAGGAGCACATCAAGCTTCTGAACTTCATGCCTCTGCCTCCTCCTCCTCCTCCGACGAGTCAGCTGGGCACTCCGCCTCCTCCTCCTCCTCCTCCGGCGAGTGATCAGGGCACTCCGCCTCCTGCTCCAGCGTGTGAGGGCGGCAGTACTCCGCCTCCTTCTCCGCCTGCTCCGGTGCGTCCGAGCAGCCCACCTCCTCCTTCGCCTCGTTGGCAACAACGAAACACAGACGCCGCCGCTCCGGCTGCTCCGGCGCGTCGGACCACTCCGCCTCCTTCTACAACTCGTCAGCAGCAACGGAGGAGAGCCGCCGCCGCTCCGGCGTCTAGCAGTACAGCCAGAGGCGGGATGCAATACAGATTCGGTCCATCTCTCAAGCATGTAGAGAAGTTACCATATGAGATGACCATGGAGGAAAACGAGCAGATCGTTCAAGCCCAAGTGAAGGACTTCTTTGAAACTAAAAGAGCTATGAAACATCCACCTCCGGAGAAGAAGATAGATCCGGTGAAAGCAAAGCGCACTCTCAATGCCCTGAAGCGACTACCACCGCGTTCGCCGGATAACAACCATCTTTGTTGTCTTAGAAGACATTGCAAGAAGCGCGCCAGTTGGGTAGTACTTCAACTGACAAAAGGTTAAAAGAACGAAGAAGTAGGAAGAAAATTCCCCAACTCGGAGAACATGAGAACCAATCATCCCCCCCGCTCAAGGTGTCTAGCAATATCATCGCAAATCAGCCGCTGCTGCCCGGTTTCACTATTGGTGATTACCTGCCCGATGATGTAGAATTTGAAACAATGGAGGTGGACGAATTCAAATACCATTACGGGAAGCCTCTCGTCAAAGATACTCTTGCTCTAACAATGATGATGGCAACATTCCATGACTGGTACATGAAAACCTGCAGAGAGTCTGGGAAGGATGCTTTGTCGATGCTGATTAAAGAGGACCACAACTTCATTGGCCAAGAACTATTAACTGTTGATTTTGACGAGTTTTTCCAGTTCTACAATCAAAAGGCCCTCGACAAATCATTTGTGGCTTGCTACTGTCTGTAAGTACTACTTTCTGTAATTAAGTCTCTCTATATATAGCTCAACTCTTTCATTGCATGTATATATAATTATCCTCACTATATTATGCAGATAGAAGACCGTCGAATGCAGAAAAGCACAAATCTATGACATTGGGTTCATTAACCCAAATGTCATACATGAATACACGGTCAAAAAAAGTCGAAGAGAACGAGGATAACTTGCTCAAATCGTTGCTCAAAAATCAAACCAAAGATAAAATACTCTTTCCTTACAACTTCAGGTGAGTGTTACTGTCTTGTGCATATTCGGTTTCCCTTATTACTCAAGGTTATGGTCATGTAACTGATGAGTTGCGCATGCGTGCGCAGCTTCCACTTTATTCTCCTAGTGGTTAAGCTTGAGAAGGGAGAAGTAACCGTCTTAGACTCGAGACAAAAAGATCCCAAGGACTATGCGGACATGACTTGAATGCTCCAGAAGTAAGTTCAATCGATCATTAATGCACCATATCGGCAACTTTGTTCATTTCCTGATATCAAGTAATTATTTCTTTGTCTGGCAGAGTTTGGAAAAAGTTCACCGCAATTTCTCCGGGACTGCCGACCGAGCTGACATTTAAAACACCGAAAGTAAGTACTACTACCTAGTTCCGCGCATCTCCCATTGATTGTAGCTAGTTTCATCAATACCATTTAGCATGCTTGCTTATCAGTTTGATTGACCTCAATTTCTCGTAAAGTGCTTGTGGCAGGAACAAGGAAATAATTTCTGTGGATACTATGTTTGCGACTTCATCTACAACGAGACTGACCAAGAATAAGTGGGGCTACACTGAAAAACAACATCAAGTGCGTAAGAAAAAATATTCACAATTGTATTTTATTACCATCATTTGTGTTGTGTTTCATTCATACGCATGTATTGACCCTCTTCTTCGATTTAGATCTGGCAGCTACGGGATGAGCTCCTACCACATGATCGCATAAAAGCAATTCAAGAGGAATTGGCGGGATTCTTTCTTGACCACATCATCAAGAAAGCCGGAGAATACCATGTGGCACTTGACTTCAGACTTTAACGATTGTAATAGATCTTATATTGTATATATGTAGGTAGTAGCGTCGGATAGATATACGAAAACTTGTTGTTCGACCAATCTCTCGGAGAAGGAGAGGTCAATCACTTCTCTTTGTATATGTTCATGACGATCTTTTGTACTTAATGGTTTCCTTTATTTTCTTACTAGCTAGCGTGTCGAGTCCTCTATAAGTATAGTACATAACGTCGACCAAGCACGGAGATAAGAGAGGTCACTCTTCTCTCTATTAGCTCGCTAACACAATATATGAAACCCCTAATTAAATTAACCCTCCAAAACCCCCAACCCCCCGCCTTTCAAAACAAAAAAAAAAAACAAAAACCCCAGCCTCTGAACTGCTGGCGCGTGGATGCTTTTTGGGTCCCGGTTGGTGTTACCAAGCGGGACTAAAGGCCCTCCTGTCTGGGCAAGCCGCAGCGGCCACGTAGAGCCCCATCTGTCCCGGTTCGCGAGCGAACCGGGACTAAAGGTCATGGGCTTTAGTATCGATCCTTTAGTCCCGGTTCCAGAACCGGGACAAATGGGCATCTGAAACCGGGACAGATGGGCCTTTTTCTACTAGTGTTTGGCCTTTAGGAAAATCTGGCTAACGAAATTATGTGACATACATGTAGTTTTGATATGTAATGTCAACTGTTAAGGGATTTGTTAATTTAAAGCTGGCTATATGCCTTCTTTCTAAAAAAAAACTTTCAGCCAGATGGATGAAAAACCACACAATGCTGCTATCATAGAGTTATTTTTGTTTGATTTGGGAGCCTTGACTTGCAACCACCCAGAAAAGACAGGATGTGTTAAAAAAGACAAGATAACGTTGGTGACGAAGTTTTTGGCGATACACTCTTTAGCCCTTAGGAAAATCCTGGTGATGGAATTTTGTGGCATACATGTCATTTTGATGTTGTAATGTCAACTGTTAAGGGCTCCAGTAACCTGAAGCCGGATGGATGCCTTCTTTTTTACTCCCTCCGTATCAAAATATAAAAATATTTTTAACACTAACATAGTGTCAAAAACGTTTTTATATTCTGAGACAGAGGAAGTATATTTTTTCCCAGCTAGATGTATGAAAAACCACACAATTACACTAACACATATACTCCCTCAGTTCTTAAATATAAGTCTCTTAAAAGATTCCATTATAGACTACATACGAAACAAAATGAGTGGACCTATACTCTAAAAGGCGTCTATATACATCCAAATATAGTTCTATATGGAATCTTTAAAAAGACTTATATTTAGAAACGAAGGGAATAATTGACTAAACGTTTTGTTCCTTTGAGTTCAAAGCCTTGACCTGCAACCACCCAGAAAAAGACAGCTAACCTAGAGGATAACCTTGTTGACAATGTCTTTTAGCCATACAAGCCGTTTAGCCCTTAGAAACACAGCTCGCATGCATATATGTAGAAAATTAAGCCGTTTAGTCTGCGCACAGCTAGCTTCTCGATCGGTTCACTTATATTGAACTCATACTCGCGCGGAAACGTGCAAGGTTTACCATGCCGTGAGAATTGACCTTAAGCCTACTTAAGGCCTAGCTTGCCTCTGTTGGCTACAACCTCAGGCAACCAATCATCAAGAGAAAAATGAAAATGACAATGTCACGAGCGCAAAAAAGAGCAATGGAAAGTTTGCTGGTGGTTCTCTCACTAGGAGTCCTCGTCCAGCTCGCCGGCTGCAGCCCTCCGCCAGACCCGGTGATGTGCACGCATGGCACGTCCAACTGCACCATCACCAACACGTATGGCTCCTTCACGGACCGCACCATCTGCCGCGCGGCCAAGGTCACCTACCCGCGGACCGAGCAGGAGCTCGTCGCGGCCGTGGCCGCCGTGGCGTCCACAAAACGGAAGGTGAGGGTGGCCACCAAGCACTCCCACAGCATTCCCAAGCTGGCGTGCCCCGGCGGCGACGACGGCACCATCATAAGCACGGCGCGGCTCAACCGGACGGTGCACGTCGACGCAGCGAAGCGGCTCATGACGGTGGAGAGCGGCATGCTCCTCCGGGACCTGGTCGAGGTGGCTGCGGCCGCGGGGCTGTCCCTGCCGCACTCCCCGTACTGGCACGGCCTGACCATCGGGGGCCTCTTGAGCACGGGAGCGCACGGGAGCTCGCTGTGGGGGAAGGGAGGCGCCGCGCACGAGTACGTGGTCGGGCTGAGGATCGTAACTCCGGCGCCGGCGAGCCAGGGGTTCGCCGTGGTGAGGGAGCTCGGGGCTGGCCACCCGGACCTACAGGCGGCGAAGGTCTCCCTTGGGGTCCTCGGCGTCATCTCTCACGTGACTCTGGCCATGCAGCCGTTGTTCAAGCGGTCGGTGACGCTGGTGAAGCGCGACGACTCGGACTTTCAAGAGCAGGTGGCCAGGTGGGGTCACCTTCACGAGTTCGGCGACATGACGTGGCTGCCGCTCCAGGGCAAGGTGATCTACCGCCAGGACGACCGCGTCGACGTCTCCACCCCGGGCAACGGCCTCTACGACTTGCCCCTTACCCGCACCCGCGAGCTCATCGATGCAAGAGCCGCCGAAGAGCGGCTGCAGGAGAATGGCACCGACACCGCCCGGTGCGAGGCGGCGAGGCAGCAGGCGGCCGCGTCGGAGCGGCTGAATGTATTCACCAACGATGGCGTCTCCTTCACAGGATATCCGGTGGTGGGGTACCAGCACCGCATCCAGGCGTTCGGCACGTGCTTCAATAGCCCCGAGGATGGCCTCCTCACTTCCTGCGCCTGGGACCCGCGCATCCGAGGCTTCTTCAACTACAATTCCGGCTTCAGCATCCCGCTGTCCAACGCACCGGCATTCATAGCCGACATGCAACGTCTCCGGAACCTCAATCCGGACTCGTTTTGTTCTTCTGTCGACCCCAACATAGGCGTGCTCCTACGATATGTTAAGGCGTCATTCGCTTATCTTGGGAAGCCGGAGGACTCGATCGGTGTCGACATCATCTTTTATCGGAGCCACACCGAAGGCATGCCGCGTGCACATGCCGATGTGGTGGACGAGATCGAGCAGATGGCGTTGCATAAGTACGGCGGGATCCCGCACTGGGGTAAGAGCCGCGATTTCGCCTTCGATGGTGCCATCGCGAAGTACCCAAAAGTCCATGAGTTTCTTAGGGTGAAAGATAGATACGACCCAGAGGGGCTCTTCTCCAACGAGTGGACCGACAAGGTTCTCGGTATCAATGGAAGTCCCAACATCATCAAAAAACGTTGTGCCATTGAAGGACTTTGCATTTGCTCCACCAACTCACACTGTGCTCCGGAGCAAGGCTACTTTTGCAGGCCAGGAAAGGTGTATAAGGAGGCTCGTGTCTGCTCGTTCTTCAAGAATTATTAACAGTGGCGGAGCTAGAACCAGATTTCGCCTGGGGCTAAGCTATGTGAGTGAAAAACTTTTTTGATTTTCTATGCTTTCTCTAAAGAAATTATAAGGGAATTTGTTACTAGGCATGGGGCTATAGCCCCAGCTGCCTCACCACGCTCCTTTCTGGTTGCTTGTCGGACCTGAAAATAATGATGTGATTTTCCTTGCTATATACGAGGATACATATGTGAACTAGGTAATATGTTGTGGGCCGTCGCCACTATTGCCAACTATCAATCTATCTATTCAATGATGATGTTTTAGTTCCTTGTTTGTCAATTATACTTTGGGAACAGACACCGAGCCATCCACCTATCCAACGGCTGAATGTTTTGATGCAGATCTTTCAATGTGAAAATGCAGTATATTTCCCCATAAAAGTGTATGGGATCAGTTTATTGCAGATAATTGGAGGAAAGATAAGTTTTAAGTAGAAAATTAGGGACCTGTTCGGAACGTAGGTGCTCAAAACAGAGGAATAGAAAAATGTGTAGGGTGGAGGCCAGGGCAGAGTGAAAACCTGCAGGCTTGGAATTGGAGGAATTTTTTTAACTAGTGGAGCTTGGGACGCAGGAACCAGTAGCTGTACAGGAGATAGAATGCGCTTACGGCCGGACTAAAAAAAATCAAGGGCAACCTGCTGTGGTGCGACTAGGTGAATCGTGGTTACATGTGAGCATAGATCACATGCACCACCACCGTTTTAGCAACACAGGTCCATGGATGGTCCATGTAAACAAGGTCTACCGCATTTTTTGAGTCATGTCAAATCCAGCACTCCTGCACGCCAGTTTGCCTCGGGCCTATGCGAAAAATGAGCTTCCCGCGGATGCTTCAGTTCCCGTAAAAAGCGCAGGAAAAGAAGCCTTTTCTTAGGAATCGCCTGGGATATTTCCTTTGTACATAACGCTCTTAAAGAAAAAAAAGCCCGCAGAAAAAGAAACCTCCACAATTCCCGCAAAATTCCTTCGTCCCAAACAGGGCCTAGATGTGCTGGTAGCTTTGGTTTTCCTGAGCATGAACTGGTATGGTGGTGTTTGGAAACCCTGCTGGCAGATAGTAGAATTGGCCCCTAAGAACTAACTTGAAATCTCCATCTCTAATTGCGATTTTAGCCATTCCTAATCTATATTTTTTTTTCGAGAGTATGCCAATGGCATACCGTATTTTTATAGAAGGCAGAAAAATATATACAAGAACCCTAACGAGGTGCGGACACCTTGTAGGGGGGACCCACTCAACGCCAACTCCCCAGAGACTATGACTACTCTCTTGCGAAAGGGTCCAAAGCATCAACTCCGCCTAAAGCGGCCTTCCTCCAGTCCTCTATCTCATCTAGGATCTCCGTTTTAAGTTGTGCCGCTGATCTTTGTCTCGAAACATTGTTGAACACACGCGCATTGCGCTGCTTCCAAAGGGCCTAAGCAATTAGGATGGTGATGGAATCGAATCCTCTTCTGAGCTTGCCATTGAATTGTCTCCTCTAGTCGAGCCACCATTGTAAGAATGTGGCATCAGTGGATGGGATTTGGATGTTAAGCCTCCACTCGTTGAAACATGAGTGCCACACCTCTCTCGCATAACCACAATGAGCGAGGATGTGATCGAGGTTGTCCTCATCTTGCAAGCACGTGTAACAGGTGGACGTCGCATCTTGGAGGCCGTGTCGAGTTCGACGACCAGAAGTCCCGAGACGGTGTTGACTGGCGAGCCACATGAAGATTTTACACTTAAGCGGCGCCCAGCTTCGCCAGATGCAGCCTGCGGTGGGGGTTTTGATTGCCTCATGCAAAGCCACCTGTATGTGGAACTAGCATTGTATTTGCCAGACGCGTGGCAAGGCCAAATGAATTGGTCCGGCTCTTCCAGGTTCCTCTCCACCGTACCGATGGCTTGGCATAGAGAATAGACTTGCATGTGGTCCAAGAAAGATAGTTCCCCTTGCACATCGGACGTCCATGCATTATCATTAAGCGCGTATCTCACCGTTCTTCTATTTTTGTTCCTTGTGCTGACCATTGCATGGAGTAATGGGGCTATGTCAGCAACCGTCTCGCCGTGAATCCAACGATCTTTCCAAAAGAGAACTTTAGATCCCTCCCCCACCTTGATTTTGACAAAGCTGTTGAAGACCTCACGTGCTTGTTCATCCACAATCAGGTTTAACCCTTGCTAGGTCCTGCTCGGATCAGATCTTCTCAGCCATTCCCATCGGATACGCAGTGCCAGCGCTTGCAACGCAAGATTCTTCACTCCTAGGCCTCCGAATGTAGTAGGTTTGCAAACCGCGTCCCAGGCGACAAGGCATTGTCCGCCATTGCTCTTCTCTTTGCCAGCCCAGAAGAAAGAGCGCATCCACTTGTTGATCTCCTCAAGAACCCAAACAGGCGGGTCGAGCACTAGGAGTTGGTGGACCAGTCTTGCAGCGATAACAGTTTTGACCAAGATCAATCTTCCAGGCCGCTGGATGAGTCCTCGTTGCCATGCGGGGATGAACTTCCTGACTTGATCGAGGAGCGGCTGCCAGTCCGTCCTTGTTAGTTGATTGATCGTAAGTTGAAGACCAAGGTAACGGCATGGGAAGCTTCCCATCTTGCAATGCAATATGGACTCCACTCGATGATGATCGATCTCATTGTGTTTGATAAGAATTGCCTTCGATTTACTGTAGTTGATTAGAAGGCCAGAAGCTTCGCCGAAGATGTCGAACGTGGCCTTGACGAAGGTAAGATCTTGCAAGGACAACCTCAAGAACAACGCAAGATCATCATCATAGAGGGAAAGCCGCTGCATGGCCGTGACACCTCTAAATGAGCTGAGGATTCCTTCTTCTAATGCCTTACTAATGATGGAGCTGAGGGTGTCCATGGCGATGACGAAGAGGAGAGGTGATACCGGGTCCCCTTGCCTTAGGCCCTTAGCATGATGAAATCTCCTAGCCGGGACACCATTGATCACCACACGGGTGTTTGCTGTTTTAAGGAGGATCGAAATCCAATTAATCCACCTCTGACCAAAATCCCTTGCCCTTAAGTACTCCAGGAGGAACGGCCAAGACAGCGAGTCGAACACTTTAGATATATCCATCTTGAGAAACAACCCCTTCTCCTTTCTAGCGCGAAGTTTCCTGGCAAGCTGTCTGACCAAGAGGTAGTTGTCGTGGTTGTTTCTTCCCTTGATGAAAGCTGATTGGTTTAAGGCCACGATTTCAGACATACGGGGACGAACTCTGGTCGCGAGAAGCTTGGCAAAGAGTTTGGCAAAGCTGTGCGGCAAGCTTATGGGATGGTAGTCACCAACTTCCAGGGCATCAGGGACTTTGGGGATCAAGACAATGTGCGCGCGGTTGAGCTTATTGAATCCTCGTCCACCTCCCACATATAGTTTCAACAGCGCAGCCATGATGTCCCCTTTGATGATAGGCCAAGCAATGTGGTAAAAGGCACCAATGAAACCATCGGGTCCTGGAGCTCTATCAGCCGGGATCTCCTTAATTATGCTCCAGACTTCCTCTTCAGTTAGCATTAGCTCGAGATCGTCAAGGTTGCATTCAGGGGTCTGAAGGTACTCAAGATCAATCGCGTTCTCACGGACTCCGACCTTCCCAAGTAGATTTTCAAATGCCTCTGAAAAAACTTCCTCTTTTCTAACTTGGTCGGTGATGATATCATCACCTCTCTTGATGCAGGGGATGAAATTCTTAGCATGTCTTTCGTTGGCTACATCTTGAAACAACTTGGTGTTCGCATCACCCTCCCGAAGCCAGCGAATCCTGGATCTTTGCCTATCAATGGTGCATTCAAGGGATGCGAGGCCAAGCAGGGAGTGCTTCAATGTTCGGCGTAGCCATGTTTCCAGCAAAGACAAGGGACGCCTCTCCTGTGCTCTATCAATTCTCGCAATTAGCAAGTTTGCAACCATCATGAGGATTTTAATGTTTCCGGTCTTTCTCTGGCCCCAAGCTTGCAAATAAGAAGCAATATTCCTAAAGAGTGCATCCAACCTTTTAAAAGGGTCAAAGATATCATTGCTGCAGACCCAGGCTTCTCTGATCGCATCTTCAAAGCCCTCAAGCTTGGTCCAGTAAAGTTCAAACCGAAAGCGTCTCTTAGCTCCATAAGTGTTGCTCGTAGATAGATGGAGAGGTGCATGATCAGACGCACTAGTAGAGATGCTTGCAAAAGGTAGTCCGGATAAGTCAACTCCCATTCAATCGAGACAAGCATTCTATCAATTTTGGTCAGGGTTGGGGTGTTTCTCTCGTTCGACTAGGTGAACCTGCGCCCATGCATGTAGAGTTCCTTGAGCTCATGGTCATCAACAAAGTTTTGGAACTTGGTCATCATGGTTCTGTTAATATTTTGATTGCTCTTCCCTGAGCTGCAGAGTATCATGTTGAAATCACCAAGGCACATCCAAGGGCCTGGGCATTGCACCCTTCATGCATATAAGTCATTGAGAAATTGTGTTTTAAGCTCGTCACCCTGGGGTGCATACACCACAGAGATCCACCACTCGGTACCATCAAGCTGCCGAACTTTGCCGGTGAGGAAGTTAACGTCATACTGCAGATGATCAACATTCACGCATGCAAGTAAGCAGGGAGTCCCAAGCGAGCAAAATACCACCACGTGTATCAATCACAGGCAAGTAATCAAAACCATCAAATGATGGTCCGAGGCATTGCATTACTATGAACTAGTCCACGGTCTCTGATACGTCTCCAATGCATCTATAATTATTGATTGTTCCATGCTATTATATTACACCTTTTGGATGTTTATGGGCTTTATTTTACACATTTATATCATTTTTGGGACTAACCTACTAACCGGAGGCCCAGCCCGTATTGCTGTTTTTTGCCTATTTCTGTATTTCAAAGAAAAGGAATATCAAACGGAGTCCAAATGGATGAAACCTTCGGGAGCGTGATTTTTGGAACGAACGTGATCCGGAGAGCTTGAGTGCAAGTCAAGAAGCTCCCGAGGACCCCACGAGATAGGGGGCCGCGCCCCCCTATAGGGCGCCCCCCAGTCTCGTGGGCCCCTCGGGCGTCCACCGACGTACTTCCTCCTCCTATATATACCTATGGAGCCCGAAAACATCCAGGAGCACCACGAAACACAATTTCCACCGTCGTAGCCTCCTGTATCCGCGAGATCCCATCTTGGAGCCTTTGTCAGCACTCTTCCGGAGGGGGAATCGACCATGGAGGGCCTCTACATCAACATCTTTGCCCCTCCAATGAGTTGTGAGTAGTTTACCACAGACCTACGGGTCCATAGTTATTAGCTAGATGGCTTCTTCTCTCTTTTTGGATCTCAATACAATGTTCTCCCCCTCTCTTGTGGAGATCTATTCGATGTAATCTCTTTTTGCGGTGTGTTTGTCGAGATCGATGAATTGTGGGTTTATGATCAAGTTTATCTATGAATAATATTTGAATCTTCTCTGAATTCTTTTATGTATGATTGAGTTATCTTTGCAAGTCTCTTCGAATTATCAGTTTGGTTTGGCCTACTAGATTGGTCTTTCTTGCCATGGGAGAAGTGCTTAGCTTTGAGTTCAATCTTGCGGTGTTCTTACCAAGTGATAGAAAGGGTTGCAAGACACGTATTGTATTGTTTCCATCGAGGATAACAAGATGGGGTTTATATCATATTGCATGAGTTTATCCCTCTACATCATGTCATCTTGCTTAATGTGTTACTCTGTTCTTATGAACTTAATACTCTAGATGCAGGCAGGAGTCGGTCGATGTGTGGAGTAATAGTAGTAGATGCAGGCAGGAGTCGGTCTACTTGTTATGGACGTGATGCCTATATACATGATCATGCCTAGATAATCTCATAACTATGCACTTTTCTATCAATTGCTCGACAGTAATTTGTTCACCCATTGTAATATTTATGCTATCTCGAGAGAAGCCTCTAATGAAACCCATGGCCCCCGGGTCTATCTCTTATCATATTTGCTTTCAATCTACCTTTATTTGCATCTTTACTTTTTGCATCTATATTATAAAATACCAAAAATATCATACTATCTCTATTAGATCTCACTTTCGCAAGTGGCCGTGAAGGGATTGACAACCCCTTTATTGCGTTGGTTGCAAGTTCTCAGTTTGTTTCTGTAGGTGCGTGGGACTTTTGAGGAGCCTCCTACTGGATTGATACCTTGGTTCTCAAAACTGAGGGAAATACTTACGCTACACTTGCTGCATCACCCTCTCCTCTTCGGGGAAAACCAACGCTAGCTCAAGACGTAGCAAGAAGGATTTCTGGCGCCGTTGCGGTCTTCGCTCAAGTCAAGACATACCAAGTACCCATCACAAACTCATCTCCCTCGCATTTACATTATTTGCCATTAGCCTCTCGTTTCCCTCTCCCCCACTTCAGGCTTGCCATTTTATTCGCCCTCTCTTTCCCAATCTCCTCTCTCTTTCACTTGCGTTTTTGTTTGCTTGTGTCTCCATGTGCCTTCTATGTGCTTGCATCTTTGCTTGCTAAAAATCTATCGATATGGATCCACTTAAAGTGTTCTACTTGGATCAGCTTCGATCCTTATGCTCTCGTGCTGAAATCCCAACTAGCCTAGTTGATGGGAAATCTTTAGATGAGCATGCTCATTTTGTGCGTCACCGTTTATCTGAAAAAGGGAGACTCTTATGGGATCAGATAAACAGATTGATGTGTTATTCTTGGAATCTTTGTGAAATTTGTGATTTTACTTGTTGCTCTAAGAACCCTAAAAAACACCTTCCCTACCTATGTGAGTTTAATGAAAATAAAATCTTATCTTCTTATGCAAAGGGTGTTTATAGTTACTATGATATCGAACAAATTGAAGAATTTGTTGCTTTTAAGGGTGCTTATGAAGTTGCTTCTTTGATTGAAAAGTATGATATTACTCTCTACGAATCTGAAAATTTTGACATACTTAAATATTGCTATGAAAGCTATGCTCATAATGTCTACGTCAAAGAATTTATTGAGAGAATGACCGTTGCTTTGGAAGAAAATAATGATATTCATGAATATATAGATAATGATGATTCCGATGATTTGATTGAAATATCCCTTGATGAACATGATGCTTGCTATTCTTGTGGCCATGATGCCAATATTTATGAAGATCAATTTGCTATAGTTCCTTATGTTAAACATGAGATCATTGCTATTGCACCCATACTTGGTAGCTCCTTGAATAAAAAGCATGATTGCAATGATTTTACTATAAATTCTCTTGATGTTAATTGTGCTAATAATATGCAAAACCCTAAGCTTGGGGATGCTAGTTTTGCTATGTCTACTACTTGCTGTAATGATCATGATTGGGGTGATTCTTTTTATGGTCTTGAAAATTTATTTAAGCCTCATGATGAATATGAGATTGATAATAGTGTTTGCAATATTATTGAAAGTGTGTTTGGAAGAGTGTCAAATTTAGATCCCACATATTTGGAGAATGTTCAATCTTATGATATTTTTGATAAAAGTGGGTTTGGAGAGGTCATGACTTTAGTTAATGTTAATCCCACTATTTTGGAAGAGTGTCAACTTTGCATGCATGTGGATCATGTTGAAAATATTTTATGTGATAGCTATTTTGTTGAATTTGCTCATGATCCCACTTGTAATTATTATGAGAAAGGAAAATATGGTTGTAAATTTTTTTATCTTACTAAATTACCTCTCGTCATGTTGACATTGCTATCGTCTCTTTCTTCTTCCTTGCATGTGCTAGTTTTTGCTTGCCTTGCAAATTTGTTGGCTTATAATATGCCTATGCATAGGAAATATGTTAGACTTAGATGTGTTTGTCACGTGTTTCATGATTCTCTCTTTATGCTTCAATCCTTGTCTTTCATGTGAGCATTATTGAAGTCTCAATGCCTAGCTAAAAAGGCTTTAAAGAAAAGCGCTTGTTGGGAGACAACACAATAATTTTCCTTGCTTTTATTAAATAAATCTTGCATCTATTCTCTGTTTAGATGTGTTTTTATCTTTTAGTTAGTGTTTGTGCCAAGTAGAACCTATAGGATAACCTACGATGATAGTTGATTTGATTCTGGTGAAAAACAGAAACTTTGTGCTCACGAGAAAAAAATCAATAAATCACAGAAACGTACTTTTGCATTGATTCTTTTTGCTGCTGATCAATAAACAAATTGTCCAGTACGTCCTATTTTGGTAGGATTTTTAGAGTTCCAGAAGTTTGCATTAGTTACAGATTCCTACAGACTGTTCTGTTTTTGACAGATTCTGTTTTTTCGTGTGTTGTTTGCTTATTTTGATGCATCTATGGCTAGTAAAATAGTTTATAAACCATAGAGAAGTTGGAATACAGTAGGTTTAACACCAAAATAAATAAAGAATGAGTTCATTAAAGTACCTTATGTGGTGGTTTTGTTTTCTTTCACTAACGGAGCTTATAAGATTTCCTGTTGAGTTTTGTGTTGTGAAGTTTTCAAGTTTTGGGTAAAGCTTTTATGGACTATGGAATAAGGAGGGGCAAGAGCCTAAGCTTGGGTATGCCCATGAAACCCCAAGATATTCAAGGATAGCCAAAAGCCTAAGCTTGGGAATCCCCGGGAAGGCATCCCCTCTTTCGTCTTTATTCATTGGTAACTTACTTGGAGCTATATTTTTATTCGCCACATGATATGTGCTTTGCTTGGAGCGTCGTGTATTATATTAGTCTTTGCTTTTTAGTTTACCGCAATCATCCTTGCTGTACACACCTTTTGGGAGAAGCCTATTTGAGTAGAATTTGCTAGAATACTCTATGTGCTTCACTTATATCTTTTGAGCTTGATAGTTTATGCTCTAGTGCTTCACTTATATCTTTTACATCAAGGCGGTGGAATAATTTTGAAGAAATTGCTAGTCTCTCATCCTTAACTTATATTATTTTGAGAGTCTTTTAGAACAGCATGGTATTTTCTATGGTTACAAATTTGGTCTTAGAATGATGAGCATCCAAGTTGGGTATAATAAAAATATCATAGAAAAAGAATTGGATGCTATGATCAACTTGATGCTTGATAATTGTTTTGAGATATAAAGGTAGTAATGTTAGGGTCATGCTAGTGGGTAATTATGAAATTGAGAAATACTTTTGTTGAAGTTGGAAAGTCCCGTAGCATGCACGTATGGTAAAAGTTGTGTGACAAATTTGTTGCATGAGGTGCTCTTTTGATTGTCTTCCTTATGAGTGGCAGTCGGGGACGAGCGATGGTCTTTTCCTACCAATCTATCCCTCTTGGGGCATGCATAGTAGTACTTTGCTTCGAGGGCGAAGTAGACTTTCGCAATAATTATATGAGTTCTTTTTTTGACTAATGTGAGTCCATGGACATATGCACACTCATCCTTTTACTTTGCTAGCATTTATTATTACCGCGCAACTTTCGCCGGTATCATAAACCCTTTATTTACCTTCCTCAAAACAGCCACCATACCTACCTATTATGGCATTTCCATATCCATTCCGAGATATATTGCCATGCAACTTTCCACCGTTCCGTTTATTATGACACATTCCATCATTGTCATATTGCTCTTTGCATGATCATGTAGTTGACATTGTATTTGTGGCAAGGCCACCTTCATAATTTCCATACATGTCTCTCTTGATTCATTGCATATCCCGGTACACCGCCAGAGGCATTCATATAGAGTCATATCTTGTTCTAGCTTTGAGTTGTAAATCCATAAAAGTGTGATGATATTCATTATTAGAGCATTGTCCTAGTGAGGAAAGGATGATGAAGGCTATGATTCCCCCACAAGTCGGGATGAGACTTCGGACTTTACAAAAAGAAAGAAAAAAAATGAGAAAAGAAAAAATTGAGAAAGGCCAAAAAGAAAGAAAAAAAGAGGCCAAAGAAAAGAAAAAAAAAGAAAAAAAATAAAAAAAGAGAGAAAATAATAATAAAATGAGAGAAAAAGAGAGAAGGGACAATGCTACTATCTGTTTTTTCCACACTTGTGCTTCAAAGTAGCACCATGATCTTCATGATAGAGAGTCTCCTATGTTGTCATTTTCATATACTAAGTGGGAATTTTTAATTATAGAACTTGGCTTGTATATTCCAATGATGGGCTTCCTCAAAATGCCCTAGGTCTTCATGAGCAAGCAAGTTGGATCCACACTAACTTAGTTTCTTTCGTTGAGCTTTCATATATTTATATCTCTAGTGCATCCGTTGCATGGCAATCCCTACTCACTCACATTGATATCTATTAATGGGCATCTCCATATAGCCCGTTAGTACACCTAGTTGTTGTGAGACTATCTTCTCCCTCCTTTTGTCCTCACAACCACCACCATATACCACCATAGTGTTATGTCCATGGCTTACGCTCATGTATTGCGTAAGAGTTGAAAAAGCTGAAGCACGTTAAAAAGTATGAAACAATTGCTCGGCTCGTCATTGGGGTTGTGCATGATGGGAGTATTTTGTGTAATGAAAATGAAGCATGGCCTAACTATATGATTTTGTAGGGATAAGCTTTCTTTGGCTATGCTATTTTGATAGGACATGATTATTTGTTAGTATGCTTTGAAGCATTATTATTTTTATGTTTTATAAGCTTTTATTTTGAATCATTTGGATCTGAACATTCATGCCACAATAAAGAGAATTACATTATGAATTATGCTAGGTAGCATTCCACATCAATTTTTTTATCATTTACCTACTCGAGGACGAGCAGGAATTAAGCTTGGGGATGCTTGATACGTCTCCAACATATCTATAATTTTTTATTGTTCCATGCTATTATATTACCCCTTTTGGATTTTATGGACTTTATTTTACACATTTATATCATTTTTGGGACTAACCTACTAACCGGAGGCCCAACCCGTATTGCTGTTTTTTTGCCTATTTCAGTATTTCAAAGAAAAGGAATATCAAACGGAGCCCAAACGGAATGAAACCTTCGGGAGCATGATTTTTGGAATGAACGTGATCCGGAGATCTTGGAGTGCAAGTCAAGAAGCTCCCAAGGACCCCACGAGATAGGGGGCCGCGCCCCCACTGTAGGGCGTGCCCCCTGTCTCGTGGGCCCCTCGGGCGTCCACCGACGTAATTCTTCCTCCTATATATACCTACGGACCCCGAAAACATCCAGGAGAACCACAAAACACAATTTCCACCGCCGTAACCTCCTGTATCCGCGAGATCCCATCTTGGAGCCTTCGTCGGCACTCTGTCGGAGGGGGAATCGACCATGGAGGGCCTCTACATCAACATCCTTGCCCCTCCGATGAGTTGTGAGTAGTTTACCACAGACCTACGGGTCCATAGTTATTAGCTAGATGACTTCTTCTATCTTTTTGGATCTCAATATAATGTTCTCCCCCTCTCTTGTGGAGATCTATTCGATGTAATCTCTTTTTGCGGTGTGTTTGTCGAGATCCGATGAATTGTGGGTTTATGATCAAGTTTATCTATGAATAATATTTGAATCTTATCTGAATTCTTTTATGTATGATTGAGTTATCTTTGCAAGCCTCTTTGAATTATCAGTTTGGTTTGGCCTACTAGATTGGTCTTTCTTGCCATGGGAGAAGTGCTTAGCTTTGGGTTCAATCTTACGGTGTTCTTACCCAGTGACAGAAAGGGTTGCAAGACACGTATTGTATTGTTGCCATCGAGGATAACAAGATGGGGTTTATATCATATTGCATGAGTTTATCCTTCTACATCATGTCATCTTGCTTAATGTGTTACTCTGTTCTTATGAACTTAATACTCTAGATGCAGGTAGGAGTCGGTCGATGTGTGGAGTAATAGTAGTAGATGCAGGCAGGAGTCGGTCTACTTGTTATGGACGTGATGCCTATATACATGATCATGCCTAGATAATCTCATAACTATGCGCTTTTCTATCAATTCCTCGATAGTAATTTGTTCACCCACTGTAATATTTATGCTATCTCGAGAGAAGCCTCTAGTGAAACCCATGGCCCCCGGGTCTATCTCTTATCATATTTGCTTTCAATCTACCTTTATTTGCATCTTTACTTTTTGCATCTATATTATAAAATACCAAAAATATCATACTATCTCTATTAGATCTCACTTTCGCAAGTGGCCGTGAAGGGATTGACAACCCCTTTATTGCGTTGGTTGCGAGTTCTCAGTTTGTTTGTGTAGGTGCGTGGGAATTTTGAGGAGCCTCCTATTGGATTGATACCTTGGTTATCAAAACTGAGGAAAATACTTATGCTACACTTGCTTCATCACCCTCTCCTCTTCAGGGAAAACCAACGCTAGTTCAAGACATAGCAGTCTCCAACTTGGTCTCTTAAAGACACACTACATTAACTATCAACGAAGCTAAGAACTCCCTAACTACTTTCCTCTTGGCCGGGTTGTTTAGGCCTCTCACGTTCCAGCATATAATCTGTGGGCTGTGATCCATGAAGAACACAGACAACCCCAGCACCAACGGGCGTGCTCAAAGCACACCAACCGCAACTTCAGAAGCACCGGTGAGGTCGATGTTGTTGGGCACGCACTTGCCGAAAAGCGCTGCTATGGTATTAGTTCTTTGATAATGTTTTACCATAGCTGCTTTCTGTTAATGTTTATTCTAACCTTCTTTTTTATAACTCTGAATCTTGGTAACCCTATGTTCTATCCAATGTGTCCCTTTCTTTTATTTACACTCCGAAAATGGCACGGTTGTTTTCATCAGATTGCTATCACTTCCATTTTTGTTGAGTTGACGAGACCTGGTTGTACATACTTAAAAGTTGTACTAAAGTTGAGACACTTATTTTGTGATGGAGGAAGTACTTTGTTTGTAATTATACATTTGTAGCTTTTCTCAACAATATCAAGAAAGAAAGAACAGTTCTCCCTATCCCATGTTTTGTCACCAAGTAGTGTGTGTGCCAGACGGCCAATTATTCACCTATTTATTGTTCCATAGGCCTGCAACTTATACCAGCATACACGTTGATCAAGAACATAATCTTCAGTACCTGAATTTTTGGTTATATTTATTTGCAGTTGTAACATCCAAATTCTCTGTTAGGATGGTATTCAGTTGCAGGATGGTCCAAATGGAATTGCTTGATCTTTCTTCTACTATCGTTTTGCATTCTGTTGGATCCTTGCCATCTATATTGATCTTTTATTTATTTGAAAGTCAATGTTGTGCTATAGCTTGTATCTTCAGTTCATCCTTCCAGTTTTAATTTTGTTAGTTGATCACATATACTCCCTCCGTCCCATAATGTAAGACGCTTTTTGACACTACACTAGAGTAAAAAAACGTCTTACATTATGGGACGGAGGGAGTAGATGTAAAACTTTTAGGTTCTTCAGAGTGGTGGGAAGAACATAGATATTGTCGTGACAACAAAGAATGATGGTCTCGATCAAATATGCAAAGGATGATCTTCGGCCAGGAAGCTCAAATTGATGAATTACGTTGCTGAGACTGAGGCGGAGAAGGCGGAGAAGGCTGCCCGAGGGGAACATGATCGCTGAATGTCCTATGCTTTTGTTCTCTCAGCCAAAACTTTTAGGGTGCTTTCTGTTGCGTTCCATTGCATGATCTAAACTTGTTTTAGCACTTTAATTTTGTTATTTGTATATGAATTTTATTGTTTTCTCAATGGCCTGTAAGTTGTTCTTCTGTTCTTCCGGTGCTTGAATTGGCACAAATTGTTATTGCAAGCTGATAACCCACAAGTGTAGGGGATCGCAACAGCTTTCGAGGGTAGAGTATTCAACCCAAATTTATTGATTCGACACAAGGGGAGCCAAAGAATATTCTTGAGTATTAGCAGTTGAGTTGTCAATTCAACCACACCTGGATAACTTAGTATCTGCAGCAAAGTATTTAATAGCAAAGTACTATGATAATAAAGATAACTGTAGCAAAAGTAATAATTTTGGGTTTTGTAGTGATTGTAAAAATAGCAACAGAAAAGTAAATAAGCGAAGGACAAGATGTGAAAAGCTCATAGGCATTGGATCAGTGATGGATAATTATGTCGGATGCGATTCCTCATGTAATAGCTATAACATAGGGTGACACAGAACTAGCTCCAGTACATCAATGTAATGTAGGCATGTATTCCGAATATAGTCATACATGCTTATGGAAAAGAACTTGCATGACATCTTTTGTGCTACCCTCCCGTGGCAGCGGGGTCCTAGCGGAAACTAAGGGATATTAAGGCATCCTTTTAATAGAGAACCGGAACAAAGCATTAGCACATAGTGAATACATGAACTCCTCAAACTACGGTCATCACCGAGAAGTAACCCGATTATTGTCACTTCGGGGTTGTCGGATCATAACAAATAATAGGTGACCACATACTTGCAAGATAGGATCAAGAACACACATATATTCATGAAAACATAATAGGTTCAGATCTGAAATCATGTCACTCCGGCCCTAGTGACAAGCATTAAGCATAGCAAAGACATAGCAACATCAATCTCAGTGAATACTAGGGATCAAACACTAACAAAACTAACTTGATTACATGGTAAATCTCATCCAACCCATCACCGTCCAACAAGCCTACGATGGAATTACTCATGCATGGCGGTGAGCATCATGAAATTGGTGATGGAGGATGGTTGATGATGAAGACGGCGACGAATCCCCCTCTTCGGAGCCTCGAACAGACTCTAGATCAGCCCTCCCGAGAGAGATTAGGGCTTGGTGGCGGCTCCGTATCGTAAAATGCAACGAAACTTTCTCTCTGATTTTTTTCTCCGTGAGACGGAATATATGGAGTTGGACTTGAGGTCGGCGGAGCCTCGGGGGCCCACGAGACAAGGGGCGCGCCCCCACCCTCGTGGACAGGGTGTGGGCCCCCTGGTCTTGATTCTTTCGCCAGTATTTTTAATATTTTCCAAAAAGTGCCTTCGAGGATTTTCAGGTCATTCCGAGAACTTTTGTTTTCTACACATAAAACAACATCATGGCAGTTCTGCTGAAAACAACGTCAGTCCGGGTTAGTTTCATTCAAATCATGCAAGTTAGAATCCAAAACAAGGTCAAACGTGTTTGGAAAATTAGATACATTGGAGACGTATCAACTCCCCCAAGCTTAAACCTTTGCTTGTCCTCAAGTAATTCAGTTGATAACCTGAAAGTGATAAAGAAAAACTTTTACAAACTCTGTTTGCTCTTGTTGTTGTAAACATGCAAAGCCAGCATTCAGGTTTCAGCAAATATTATGAACTAACCATACTCACAATAACACCTCGGTCTCACAATTACTCATATCAATAGCATAATCAGCTAGCGAGCCATATAATAAAACTCGGATGACAACACTTTCTCAAAACAATCATAACATGATATAACAAAATGGTATCTCGCTAGCCCTTTCTGAGACCGCAAAACATAAATGCAGAGCACCATTAAAGATCAAGGACTGACTAAACATTGTAATTCATGGTAAAAGAGATCCAGTCAAGTCATACCCAATATAAACCAATAGTAATGAATGCAAATGACAGTGTGCTCTCCAGCGGGTGCTTTTAATAAGAAGATGATGACTCAACATAAAGGTAAATAGATAGGCCATTCGCAGAGGGAAGCATGGATTTGTAGAGGTGCCAGAGCTCGATTTTAAAATAGAGATTGAATAACATTTTGAGCGGCATACTTTCACTGTCAACGCAACAACTATGAGATGGCTGTATCTTCCATACTACATGCATTATAGGCAGTTCCCAAACAGAATGGTAAAGGTTTATACTCCCCCAACCACCAACAAGCATCAATCCATGGCTTGCTCGAAACAATGAGTGCCTCCAACTAACAACAGCCCTGGGGGAGTTTTGTTTAATTATTTTGATTTGCTTTTGATCTTTTTGGATCATGGGACTTGGCATCCTGGTTACCGGCCCTTTCTCGTGAATGAGGAGCAGAGTCCACTCCTCTTGAGAATAACCCACCTAGCATGGAAGATATAGGCAGCCCTAGTTGAAACATGAGCTGCTCGAGCATACAAAATAGAATTTCATTTGAAGGTTTGGAGTTTGGCACACACAAATTTACTTGAAACAGCAGGTAAATACCGCATATAGGAAGGTATGGTGGACTCATATGGAATACTTTGGGGTTTATGGAGTTTGGATGCACAAGCAGTATTCCCGCTTAGTACAGATGAAGGCTAGCAAAAGACTAGGAAGCGACCAACTGAGAGAGTGACAACAGTCATGAACATGCATTAAAATTAATTCACACCGAACACAAGCATGAGTAGGATATAATCCACCATGAACATAAATATCATGAAGGCTATGTTGATTTGTTTCAACTACATGCGTGAACATGTGCCAAGTCGAGTCATTCAATTCATTCAAAGGAGGATACCATCCCATCATACCACATCATAATCAGTCTAATAGCATGTTGGCACGCAAGGTAAACCATTATAACTCATAGCTAATCAAGCATGGCACAAGTAACTATAATCTCTAAATGTCATTGCAAATATGTTTACTTCATAATAAGCTGAATCAGGAACGATGAACTCATCATATTTACAAAAACAAGAGAGGTCGAGTTCATACCAGCTTCTCTCATCTCAATTAGTCCATCATATATTGTCATTATTGCCTTCCACTTGCACGACCGAACGATGTGTATAATAATAATTGTGCACGTGCATTGGACTAAGCTGGAATCTGCAAGCATTCAACTCAAGAGAGAAGAAAAGGTAATATGGGCTCTAAGTTAAATAAACAATCATGCATAAGAGAGACACTAAACATTTTCAATATGGTCTTCTACTCTCGAGCCCCAAAGGAAAGAAAAGAAAATAAAACTATTTACACGGGAAAGATTTATGGATGGAATCAAATACGCAGTATTTACAGAAAAAGTCTTCGTTTATTGGGAAAGAATCAATATACTTTTAAGGTCGAATCGGGATTCACTAAGACAGAAATAAAGCATTGGGTCGAACTCTTCTTTGGTGTTAAGGTGGTAGCTATGAATAGCCATTGACTACCTGGAAAAGGTAGAAGAATAGGACCTATTCTGGGCCATACAATGCATTACAGACGTATGATCAGTAAGGCAGTGAAGTTCCATATTTCTGTATCTTTCTTATCCCGGGATCTGCTGCTCCCAACAAGTAAGAAGAAGAACGAGAAATCATTTTGGGTTTTCATTTAATTACTACTACAAGCATGGAAATTAAACTAACTATTTTTTTTTGTTTTTTCTTAAGGTTTATCAAACACACAAGAAGAAAGCGAGAAAAATAAAATTAAACTAGCATGGATAATACAATGAAAGAGTATGAGCACCGATAACTAGAATAGTGTGTGAACATGAATGTAAAGTCGGTGAGAAATATGTACTCCCTCAAGCTTAGGCTTTTGGCCTAAGTTGGTCTAGTGCCAAGGACCGCCTGGCTGATATCCGTAGTTGTAACTGGGGTTGTACTGAGATGCAGCAATAATTGCCTCCCGAGCTGCGACATGTTGGCGAGCCGCCTCCGCTCTCCCTTCGTGTTCAGCTGCTTCCTCCCTGGTAACAACATATCTTCCTTTTGCCTGATAATCAAAAAGGAGAGCAGCAGGAAGAGTAACATGGACAGCGTTGCGCCTGTCAAAGATTAGTCGATACTGAAGGAATTGTTCATTACTCTTAAGAAAATGATGTTGGACCATATTGTCATAATCTAAATAAGCAGGAGGTAACATCATATCCCCCTCTCGTGGGGCTATACCAAGATAATTAGCCACATGGGTTGCATAAATTCCTCCAAATAAATCTCCAGCTCTACCATTATTATGCAACCTACGTGCAACTATTGCCCCCAAGTTATAATCTTTACTACCTAACACAACACTCTTGAGGACACTAAGATCAGGGACACACATATGACATGCTTCATCTTTACCGTTAATGCATCTACCAATGAAAAGAGCAAAATAATGTATAGCAGGAAAATGAATGCTCCCTATGGTAGCTTGTGCAATATCCCTTGATTCTTCCACAATAATACTAGCAAGGAAATCTCTCAATTCAGATTTGTGGGGATCATTAATCTTGCCCCATTGTGGAAGTTTGCAAGCAGTTGTAAAGTCCTCTAAGTCCGTGGTATAAGATGTATCATAGATATCAAACAGGACACTCAGAGAATTACATGTACATTTATATTTAAACCTTCGCACAAATGAATCAGTCAATTGTTAATACTGAGGACACTTATCTTGTAAGAAGTCCTCTAGATCAGCATTACGCACATACACGTCAAATTCCTCCTTAAAGCCTGCTTCGACCATAAAATCGTCAGATGACCACTCACAAGCTCGTACATCTGCGTCCCTTGGTAATTCAATGTCTTGCTCACGTATAGCAATCCTGGGTCCTTTCTTTACCGAGGAACCACCTTGGTACATTCTCCTAGACATAATTCTTTTTCTGAAAAATTTCTGAAATTTTAGTAACTTCAAAATAAAAGTGAATAGAACTAAACAAGATTGATAGCAACTACTCCTACAAGTGCCTAGAGCCTATATCATGCATTAGAATTACTTGGGACCTCATAAATTTAACATGCAAGCTCAAGAACATGGTCACCTATGCAGCAAAAATTTGCAATGAATAAAGCACTAGAACAAAAACTAATTGGACCAACGGAGGAGTCACATACCAAGCGACAATCTCCCAAAGCAGTTTTGTGAATGGAGCTTTGAGCAAGGAGATCAAAAATCGCAGCAAAATGAGCTAGAACTCGTGCTTGAGTTGGATTGGGATTTTTTTGGGAAGAAGATGGAGTGTGTGGGTGCTGGCATAAGTGGAGGGGGGCCATCAGGGGCCCACGAGACAGGGGGCGCGCCCAGGGAAGGTGGGCGCGCCCTCCACTCTCATGACCTGGTGCTTGCCCCTCCTGCAGTGATTTCAGTGCCTAAAATCCTCAAATATTCCATGAAAAATCGTACTAAATTTGCAGGGCATTTGGAGCACTTTTATTTTTTGGGATATTTTTTTATTGCACAGATAATTCAGGAAACAGACGGATAATACTATTTTTGCTTTATTTATTCTAAATAACATAAAGTAAAAAGAGGGTACAGAAGGTTGTGCCTTCTAGTTTCATCCATCTCATGATCATCAAAATGAATCCACTAACAAGATTGATCAAGTCTTGTTAACAAACTCATTCCGAATAACACGGAACCGGAGAAATTTCGAATAACACTAAGTTACCTCAACGGGGATATGAACATCCCCAAAAATAAGAATATCATATTTTTTCTTGACAGTAGGAAGAGGAAATTCAAAACCTCTAATAATGATGGTTGGAACTTTTCCAATAGAATTGATGCTATGAACTTGAGATTGTTTCCTCGGAAAGTGTACCGTATGCTCATTACCATTAACATGAAAAGTGATGTTGCCTTTATTGCAATCAATAACAGCCCCTGCAGCATTCAAAAAAGGTCTACCAAGGATAATCGACATACTATCGTCCTCGGAAATATGAAGAATAACAAAGTCCGTTAAGATAGTGACATTTGCAACTACAACAGGCACATCCTCACAAATACCGACAGGTATGGCAGTTGATTTATCAGCCATTTACAAAGATATTTCAGTAGGTGTCAACTTATTCAATTCAAGTCTACGATATAAAGAGAGAGGTATAACACTAACACCGGCTCCAAGATCACATAAAGTAGTTCTAACATAATTTCTTTTAATGGAGCATGGTATAGTTGGTACCCCCGGATCTCCCAGTTTCTTTGGTATTCCACCCTTAAAAGTGTAATTAGCAAGCATGGTGGCAATTTCAGCTTCCGGTATCTTTCTTTTGTTTGTAATGATATCCTTCATATATTTAGCATAAGGGTTTACTTTAAGCATATCAGTTAAGCGCATACGTAAGAAGATAGGTCTAATCATTTCAGCAAAGCGCTCAAAATCCTCATCATCCTTTGTCTTGGATGGTTTAGGAGGAAAGGGCATGGGTTTCTGAACCCATGGTTCTCTTTCTCTACCGTGCTTCCTAGCAACAAAATCTCTCTTATCATAATGTTGATTCTTTGATTGTGGGTTATCAAGATCAACAGTAGGTTCAGTCTCTACTTCATTATTTTTGCTAGGTTGAGCATCAAAATGAACATTATCATTAGGTTCATGTTCATCACCTGATTGTGTTTCAGCATTAGAGATAGAAATATCATTAGGATTCTCAGGTGTGTCTACAACAGGTTCACTACAAGCATGCAAAGTCCTATCGTCTTTCTTTTTCTTCTTTTTAGAAGAACTAGGTGCCTCTAAATTGTTTCTGTGAGAATCTTGCTCGATTCTCTTAGGGTGGCCTTCAGGATACAAAGGTTCCTAAGTCATTCTACCAATTCTAGTAGCCACTCTAACAACAAAGTCTTGTTTATTATTTAATTCATCAAGCAAATCATTTTGAGCTTTAAGAACTTGCTCAGCTTGAGTAGCAACCATAGAAGCATATTTGCTAATGAGTTTAAGTTCACCTTTAACTCTAGCCATATAATCGCTCATGCGTCCTATCTCGAAAGCATTATTCTTTAACTCTCTACCAACATAAGCATTAAAACTTTCTTGTCTAGCCATAAAGTCATCAAATTCATCTAAGCACGGGCTATGAAATTTAGTAGAGAGAATTTCAACTTTATCATATATATAGAGAATTTACCTTTACTACCTGTGTCGGGTTATCAAGATGATGTGGTTCTTCAACAGGCGGTATATTAAGACCATGTATTTCTTCAATAGGTGGTAAATTCTTAACATCTTCAACTTTTATACCTTTTTCTTTCATTGATTTCTTTGCCTCTTGCATATCTTCAGGACTGAGAAATAAAACACCTCTCTTCTTACGAGTGGGTTTAGGAATAGGCTCAGGAGTTGGCTCAATTGGTTCAGGAATTGCCTCAGGAATTGTCTCAGGAAGAGTCCAATTATTTTCATTAGTCAACATATTATTCAATAGTAATTCAGCTTCATCGACTGTTCTTCCCCTGAAAACACAACCAACACAACTATCCAAGTAGTCCTTGGAAGCATCAGTTAGTCCATTATAAAAGATATCAAGTATTTCATTTTTATTAAGAGGATGATCAGGCAAAGCATTAAGTAATGGGAGAATCCTCCCCCAAGCTTGTGGGAGACTCTCTTCTTTGATTTGCACAAAATTATATATTTCCCTCAAGGCAGCTTGTTTCTTATGAGCAGGGAAATATTTGCAGAGAAGTAATAAATCATATCCTGGGGACTACGCACACAACCGGGAGCAAGAGAATTATACCAAGTCTTAGCATCACCCTTTAATGAGAACGGAAATATCTTAAGAATATAATAATAGCAAGATTTATCATCATTAGTAAATAGGGTGGCTATATCATTCAACTTGGTAAGATGTGCCACAACAGTTTCAGATTCAAGGCCATAAAAAGGATCAGATTCTACCAAAGTAATAATCTCAGAATCAACAGAGAATTCATAATCCTTATCGGTAACACAGATAGGTGAAGTAGCGAAAGCAGGGTCAGGTTTCATTCTAGCACTAAGAGATTGCTGCCTCCATTTAGCTACTAATTTCTTAAGATCATATCTATCTTTACAAGCAAAGATAGCTCTAGCAGCTTCCTCTTCCATAACATAACCCTCAGGAACAACAGGCAATTCATAATCATTGGGAGAACTTTCATCATCACTATCATCAATAATAGCATCTTCAATAATTTCATTCTCTCTAGCCCTAGCAAGTTTTTCATCAAGAAATTCACCTAATGGCAAAGTAGTATCACGCACAGAAGTAGTTTCATCATAAGTATCATGCATAGCAGAAGTGGCATCATCAATAACATGCGACATATCAGAATTCATAGCAGTAGCAGGTTTAGGCGTCGCAAGCTTACTCAAAACAGAAGGAGAATCTAGTGCAGAGCTAGATGGCAGTTCCTTACCTCCCCTCATAGTTGAGGGAAAAATCTTTGTTCTTTCGTCTTTCAAGTTCCTCATAGTGATCAACAGATATAAATCCCAAGTGACTCAGAGAATAGAGCTATGCTCCTCGGTAACGGCGCCAGAAATTAGTCTTGATAACCCACAAGTGTAGGGGATCGCAACAACTTTTGAGGGTAGAGTATTCAACCTAAATTTATTGATTCGACACAAGGGGAGCCAAAGAATATTCTTGAGTATTAGTAGTTGAGTTGTCAATTCAACCACACCTGGATAACTTAGTATCTGCAGCAAAGTATTTAGTAGCAAAGTAGTATGATAATAAAGGTAATCGTAGCAAAAGTAATATTCTTGGGTTTTGTAGTGATTGTAACAATAGCAACGGAAAAGTAAATAAGTGAAGCATAAGATGTGAAAAGCTCGTAGGCATTGGATCAATGATGGATAATTATGTCGGATGCGATTCCTCATGTAATAGCTATAACATAGGGTGACACAGAACTAGCTCCAGTTCATCAATGTAATGTAGGCATGTATTCCGAATATAGTCATACGTGCTTATGGAAAAGAACTTGCATGACATCTTTTGTCCTACTCTCCCATGGCAGCGGGGTCCTAGAGGAAACTAAGGGATATTAAGGCCTCCTTTTAATAGAGAACCGGAACAAAGCATTAGCACATAGTGAATACATGAACTCCTCAAACTACGGTCATCACCGAGAAGTATACCGATTATTGTCACTTCGGGGTTGTCGGATCATAACACATAATAGGTGACTACAGACTTGCAAGATAGGATCAGGAACACACATATATTCATGAAAACATATTAGGTTCAGATCTGAAATCATGGCACTCGGGCCCTAGTGACAAGCATTAAGCATAGCAAAGTCATAGCAACATTAATCTCAGAACATAGTGGATACTAGGGATCAAACCCTAACAAAACTAACTTGATTACATGGTAAATCTCATCCAACCCATCACCGTCCAGCAAGCCTACGATGGAATTACTCACGCGCGGCGGTGAGCATCATGAAATTGGTGATGGAGGATGGTTGATGATGACGACGGCGACGAATCCCCCTCTTCGGAGGCCCGAACGGACTCCAGATCAGCCCTCCCGAGAGAGATTAGGGCTTGGCGGCGGCTCCGTATCATAAAACGCGATGAAACTTTCTCTCTGATTTTTTCTCCGCGAGAGAAAATATATGGAGTTGGAGTTGAGGTTGGCAGAGCCTCAGAGGGCCCACGAGACAGG
>NC_057807.1:516711460-516720679 GCF_018294505.1 Triticum aestivum
CTTGATTCTTTCGCCAGTATTTTTTATATTTTCCAAAAAGTGCCTCCGAGGATTTTCAGGTCATTCCGAGAACTTTTGTTTTCTACACATAAAACAACATCATGGTAGTTCTGCTGAAAACGGCGTCAGTCCGGGTTAGTTTCATTCAAATCATGCAAGTTAGAGTCCAAAACAAGGGCAAAAGTGTTTGGAAAAGTAGGTTGGAGACGTATCACAAGCCTTGCATATCGGCCTGACAAATCATCATTTCCACAGTTTTGGTTAATTAGTACTCCAATGCTTGGTCAGGCATAGCTGATAATGCTATTGCCTTTTTTGTTATGTGACCTTACTTTGGCTAATGTTAATTTGGTCTAGAATTTTTGCTGGTGCTTTCAACTTGTCGTCATTTCCGCACTCAAGAATCATCACATAGGCTGCCAACAATATGGCATTTCTCCTGTTAGTTTTCTAATCTGGCTAGCATGATACTCCCTCCGTCTCAAAATAAGTGAATAAACTTTGTATTAACTTTGTACTAAAGCTAGTACAAAGTTGAGTCACTTATTTTGGGACGGAGGGAGTACATGTGAAAACCCAAATGAACACCAGTAAGAAACACATGTGCAAATCCGTTTTTATTTTGGAAGCAGCCAACCTGCTACTGATAATACGCTTGGTCAGGTGTATCTGTGATCATCATCATCTTCCTTGTAAGTTTATTTGCCATCAAAAGGCCAGTGAAAAGGACACCACCTGACGTCCTAATAAACATGCGTCAGCTAACTATTCTGAGAACTTGTGGACGAAATTTGTCCTACCAAAACAAATATCATTTTTTGTTTGGTCGTTGTTTGGATGGATGCCAATTTCTTGGCATACCAACGCTTTTTAGTCCACTGCACTTCATGTTTATTTGACAAATATTAGTCAGATACTAAAGCTTGAGATCAAAAATTTCGTAGCCAAATATTGTTCTTTCAGGCAATGACCACACAAGCTTCATGGTTACACTTTGATCATCAATTTTTCAGGTACAAACGAGAAGAGCGATGGTGTTATCGCTTGGCATAAGCGGTTAGCTAAACCAATCAACAAAAAATAAGAGAGAAGAATGATGGTTTTTTGGAGGGAGGAACTCCACCCCACATGGCGAAGTTGGCTATATCAACTCACTCCTTGTTCTATAGAACTTCTATGAAACCTCATGCAGCCATGTTCTCCACTCACCAGCTAGCTAGGTTGGTTGACGTCTTTTATAGGCGGAAGGGTCACTGCTACCTCTTGAGCTTGCATTGGTTTTCCCTTGAAGAGGAAATGGTGATGCAGCAAAGTAGCATAAGTATTTCCCCCAGCTTTCGAGAACCAAGGTATCAATCCAGTAGGAGACGACGCACAAGTCACCGAATACCTGCACAAACAATCAAGAACTTGCAACCAACGCGATAAAGGGGTTGTCAATCCCTTCACAGCCACTCGCAAAAGTGAGATCTGATAGAGATAATAAAGTAAATATTTTTTGTATTTTTGACATATAGATTGGAAAGTAAAGATTGCAAAATAGTAGATCAGAAACTGGCAAGATGTAAACGAGATTCAATAATATGGAAAAGAGACTTAATATGATGGAAAAGAAACCCCGGGGCCATAGGTTTCACTAATGGGTTCTCTCGAGATAGCATGCATTACGGTGGGTGAACAAATTACTGCCAAGCAATTGATAGAAAATCGCATAATTATGATGACATCTAAGGCAATGATCATGAACATAGGCATCACGTCCGTGTCAAGTAGACCGACTCCTACCTGCATCTACTACTATTACTCCACACATCGACCGCTATCCAACATTCATCTAGAGTATTAAGTTCATAAAGAACAGAGTAACACATTAAGCAAGATGACATGATGTAGAGGGATAAACTCAAACAATATGATATAAATCGCATCCTTTTATCCTTGATAGCAACAATACAATACGTGCCTTGATGCCCCTACTTTCAGTGGGAAAGAACACCGCAAGATTGAACCCAAAGCTAAGCACCTCTCCCATGGCAAGAAAGATCAATCTTGTAGGCCAAACTAAACCGATAATTCGAAGAGACTTGCAAAGATATCAAATCACGCATATAAGAATTCAGAGAAGAACCAAATAATATTCATAGATAATCTTGATCATAAATCCACAATTCATTGGATCTCGGCAAACACACTGCAAAATAATATTACATCGAATAGATCTCCAAGAACATCGAGGAGAACTTTGCATTGAGAATCAAAGGGAGAGAAGAAGCCATCTAGCTAATAACTATGGACACGAAGGTCTATGGTAAACTACTCATGCTTCATCGGAGACGTAATGGTGTTGATGTAGAAGCCCTCAGTGATCGAATCCCCCTCCGGCAGATCGCCGAAAAAGTCCCCAAGATGGGATCTCACGGGTACAAAAGGTTGCGGCGATGGAAAAGTGGTTTCGTGGCTCCCCCTGATGTTTTTATGGTATAAGAGTATATATAGGCGAAAGAACTAGGTTGGTGGAGCTACGAGGGGCCCACGAGGGTGGGGGCGCTGATACGTCCATTTTGCATCATGCTTTTATATCGATATTTATTGCATTATGGGCTGTTATTACACGTTATGTCACAATACTTATGGCTATTTTCTCTTATTTTACAAGGTTTATCATGAAGAGGGAGAATGCTGGTAGCTGGAATTCTGGGCTGGAAAAGGAGCAAATATTGGAAACCTATTCTACACAGCTCCAAAAGTCCTCAAACTATCATTTTTGGAATTAATAAGAATTATTGAGCAAAAAAATACCAGAGGGGGCCCACACCATGGCCACGAGGGTTGGGGGGGGGCCACCCCTACTGGGCGCGCCCCCTGTCTCATGGGCCCCCTGGTGGCCCTCCGGTGCCCATCTTCTGCTATATGAAGTCTCTTACCCTGAAAAAATCATAAGCAAGCTTACGGGACCAAACTCGGCAGCCACGAGGCGGAACCTTGGTGGAACCAATCTAGGGCTTCGGCGGAGCTGTTCTGTTGGGGAAACTTCCTTCCGGGAGGGAGAAATCATCACTATCGTCATCACCAATGATCCTCTCATCGGGAGGGGTTCAATCTCCATCAACATCTTCACCAGCACCATCTCCTCTCAAACCCTAGTTCATCTCTAGTATCCAATCTTGTATCAAAACCACAAATTTGTACCTGTGGATTGCTAGTAGTGTTGATTACTCCTTGTAGTTGATGCTAATTGGTTTATTTGGTGGAAGATCATATGTTCAGATCCTTAATGCATATTAATACTCCTCTGATCATGAACATGAATATGCTTTGTGAGTAGTTACGTTTCTTCCTGAGGACATGGGTGAAGTCTTGTTATTAGTAGTCATGTGAATTTGGTATTCGTTCGATATTTTGATGAGATGTATGTTGTCTCTCCTCTAGTGGTGTTATGTGAGCGTCGACTACATGCCACTTCACCATTATTTGGGCCTATAGGAAGGAATTGGGAATTAATTAGTAGATGATGGGTTGCTAGAGTGACAGAAGCTTAAACCCTAGTTTATGCGTTGCTTCGTAAGGGGCTGATTTGGATCCACTAGTTTCATGCTATGGTTAGGTTTACCTTAATACTTATTTTGTAGTTGTGGATGCTTGCAATAGGGGTTAATCATAAGTGGGATGCTTGTCCAATAAAGGGCAGTACCCAAGCACCGGTCCACCCACATATCAGATTATCAAAGTAACGAACGCGAATCATATGAGCATGATGAAAACTAGCTTGATGATAATTCCCATGTGTCCTCGGGAGCATTTTTCTCATTATAAGAATTTGTCCAGGCTTGTCCTTTGCTACAAAAAGGATTGGGCCACCTTGCTGCACTTTATTTACTTTCACTGCTTGTTACCCGTTACGAATTATCTTATCACAAAACTATCTGTTACCTACAATTTCAGTGCTTGCAGAGAATACCTTACTGAAAACCGCTTGTCATTTCCTTCTGCTCCTCGTTGGGTTCGACACTCTTACTTATCGAAAGGACTACGATAGATCCCCTATACTTGTGGGTCATCAAGACTCTTTTCTGGTGCCATTGTCGGGGAGTGAAGCGCCTTTGGTGAGTGGAACTTGGTAAGGAAACATTTATATAGTGTGCTGAAATTTTCTGTCACTTGTTACTATGGAAACTAATCCTTTGAGGGGCTTGTTCGGGGCATCTTCGCCCCGACCAGTAGAGCAAAGAGTTGCTCCTCAACCTACTGAACCTACTGAAAATGTTTACTTTGAGATTCCTTCGGGTATGATAGAGAAACTGCTAGCTAATCCCTTTGCAGGAAATGGAACATTGCATCCCGATTTACACCTTATCTATGTGGATGAAGTTTGTGGATTATTTAAGCTTGCTGGTATTTTTGATGATGTTGTTAAGAGGAAGGTCTTCCCTTTATCTTTGAAGGGATATGCATTGACATGGTATAGGCTATGTGATGATACGGGATCTTGAAACTACAAACGATTGAAATTGGAATTTCACCAGAAGTTCTATCCTATGCATCTTGTTCATCGTGATTGTAATTATATATATAATTTTTGGCCTCGTGAAGGAGAAAGCATCGCTCAAGCTTGGGGGAGGCTTAAGTCAATATTATATTCATGACCCAATCATGAGCTCTCAAGAGAAATGATTATTCAAAAATTTTATGTTCGGCTTTCTCTCAATGATCGCACCATGCTCGATACTTCTTGTGCTGGTTCTTATATGCTGAAGAATATTGAATTCAAGTGGGACTTATTGGAAAGAATTAAACGCAACTCTGAAGATTGGGGTTCCGACGATGGTAAGGAGTCAGGTATGACACCTAAGTTTGATTGTGTTAAATCTTTTATGGATACCGATGCTTTTTGTGGATTTAGCGCTAAATATGGACTTGACTCTGAGATAGTAGCTTCTTTCTGTGAATCCTTTCCTACTCACGTTGATTTCCCTAAGGAGAAGTGGTTTAAATATAATCCTCCCATTGAAGTAAAAGTAGTTGCACCTGTTACAGTTGAAGAAAAGACTATCACTTACAATGATCCTATAGTTCCTACTACTTATGTTGAGAAACCACCTTTCCCTGTTAGGATAAAGGATCATGCTAAAGCTTCAACTGTGGTTTGTAAAAGTAATACTAGAACATATACACCTCCTGAGAAAATTAAAGTTGAACCTAGTATTGCTATGGTTAAGGATCTCTTGGCTGATAATATAGATGGGCATGTTATTTACTTCTGTGAGGAAGCTGCTAATATTGCTAAACCTGATGCTAAGATACATAGACCTATTGTAGGCATGCCTGTTATCTCTGTTAAAATAGGAGATCATTGTTATCATGGCTTATGTGATATGGGTGCTAGTGCTAGTGCAATACCTATTTCCTTATATGAAGAAATTATGCATGATATTGCACCTGCTGAGTTAGAAGAGATTGATGTTACAATTAAGCTTGCCAACAGAGATACTATTTCACCATTTGGGATTGTTAGAGATGTTGAAGTCTTGTGTGGGAAAGTTAAATATCCTGCTGATTTTCTTGTTCTTGGTTCCCCACAAGATAGCTTTTTTCCCATTATATTTGGTAGACCCTTCTTGAATACTGTTAATGCTAAGATTGATTGTGAAAAGGATGTTGTTACAATTGGCTTGGGGGATATGAAACATGATTTTAATTTTGCTAAATTTCATAGACAACCCCATGATAAAGAATTGCCTAGTAAAGATGAAATTATTGGTCTTGCTTCTATTGTCGTGCCTCCTACTGATCCGTTAGAACAATATTTGCTAAACCATGAAAATGATATGTTTATGAATGAAAGAAGGGAGATAGATGAAGTATTCTTTCAACAGGGTCCTATTATGAAACACAACTTGCCTGTTGAAATCCTAGGGGATCCTCCTCCACCCAAGTGTGATCCCGTGTTTGAGCTTAAACCATTACCCGATAATCTTAAATATGCTTATCTTGATGAAAAGAAGATATATCCTGTTATTATTAGTGCTAACCCGTTAGAGCAGGAACAGGAAAGATTATTGAAAACTCTGAAGAAGCACCGTGCTACTATTGGATATAATCTTGATGATCTTCAGGGCATTAGTCCCACTCTATGCCAACACAAAATCAAATTGGACGAAGGCTCCAAACCAGTTAGAGATCATCAACGATGGTTAAATCCTAAGATGAAAGAAGTGGTAAGAAAGGAGATACTAAAGCTCCTTCAGGCAGGTATAATTTATCCCGTTGCTGATAGTGATCGGGTAAGTCCTGTCCATTGTGTCCCTAAGAAGGGAGGTATTACTGTTGTTCCTAATGATAAAGATGAATTGATTCCACAAAGAATTATTACAGGTTATAGGATGGTAATTGATTTCCATAAATTAAATAAAGCTACTAAGAAAGATCATTACCCTTTACCTTTTATTGATCAAATGCTAGAAAGGCTATCCAAACATACACATTTCTGCTTTCTAGATGGTTATTCTGGTTTCTCTCAAATACCTGTGTCAGCGGACGATCAATCAAAAACTACTTTTACTTGCCCTTTCGGTACCTTTGCTTATAGACGCATGCCTTTTGGTTTATGTAATGCACCTGCTACCTTTCAAAGATGCATGATGGCTATATTCTCTGACTTTTGTGAAAAGATTTGTGAGGTATTCATGGATGACTTCTCCATTTATGGATCCTCTTTTGATGATTGCTTGAGCAACCTTGATCGAGTTTTGCAGAGATGTGATAACCCACAAGTGTAGGGGATCGCAACAGCTTTCGTGGGTAGAGTATTCAACCCAAATTTATTGATTCGACACAAGGGGAGCCAAAGAATATTCTTAAGTATTAGCAGTTGAGTTGTCAATTCAACCACACCTGGATAACTTAGTATCTGCAGCAAAGTATTTAGTAGCAAAGTAGTATGATAATAATGGTAACAGTGGCAAAAGTAAAGATAGCAGTTTTGTAGTAGTCGTAACAGTAGCAACGGAAAAGTAAATAAGCGAAGCACAATATATGAAAAGCTCGTAGGCAATGGATCAGTGATGGATAATTATGTCGGATGTGATTCCTCATGTAATAGCTATAACATAGGGTGATGCAGAACTAGCTCTAGTTCATCATTGTAATGTAGGCATGTATTCCGAATATAGTCATACGTGCTTATGGAAAAGAACTTGCATGACATCTTTTGTCCTACCCTCCCGTGGCAGCGGGGTCCTAGTGGAAACTAAGGGATATTAAGGCCTCCTTTTAATAGAGAACCGGAACAAAGCATTAGCACACAGTGAATACATGAACTCCTCAAACTACGGTCATCACTGAGAAGTATCCCGATTATTGTCACTTCGGGGTTGTTGGATCATAACACATAATAGGTGACTATAGTCTTGCAAGATAGGATCAAGAACTCACATATATTCATGAAAACATAATAGGTTCAGATCTGAAATCATGGCACTCGGGCCCTAGTGACAAGCATTAAGCATAGCAAAATCATAGCAACATCAATCTCAGAACATAATGGATACTAGGGACCAAACCCTAACAAAACTAACATGATTACATGGTAAATCTCATCCAACCCATCACTGTCCAGCAAGCCTACGATGGAATTACTCACGCACGACGGTGAGCATCATGAAATTAGTGATGGAGGATGGTTGATGATGACGACGGCGATGAATCCCCCTCTCCGGAGCCCCGAACGGACTCCAGATCAGCCCTCCCGAGAGAGATTAGGGCTTGGCAACGGTTCTGTATTGTAAAACATGATGAAACTTTCTCTCTGATTTTTCTCTCCGCGAAACAGAATATATAGAGTTGGAGTTGAGGTCGTTGGAGCTTCAGGGGGCCCACGGGACAGGGGGGCGCGCCCAGTGGGAGAGGGTGCGCCCCCACCCTTGTGGACAGGGTGTGGGCCCCCTGGCCTTGATTCTTTCGCCAGCATTTTTTATATTTTCCAAAAGTTATCTCCATGGATTTTCAGGTCTTTCCAAGAACTTTTATTTTCTGCACAATAAACAACACCATGGCAGTTCTGATGAAAATAGCGTCAGTCTGGGTTAGTTTCATTCAAATCATGCAAGTTAGAGTCCAAAACCAGCGCAAAAGTGTTTGGAAAAGTAGATACGTTGGAGACGTATCAACTCCCCAAGCTTAAACCTTTGCTTGTCCTCAAGCAATTCAGTTGATAAACTGAAAGTGATAAAGAAAAACTTTTACAAACTCTATTTGCTCTTGTTGTTGCAAATATGCAAAGCCAGCATTCAAGTTTTCAGCAAAGATTATGAAACTAACTACATTCACGATAACACTTAGGTCTCATATTTACTCATATCAATGGCATAATCAGCTAGCGAGCAATAATAAAAAAAACTCGGATGACAACACTTTCTCAAAACAATCATAATATGATATAACAAGATGGTATCTCGCTAGCCCTTTCTGAGACCGCAAAACATAAATGCAGAGCACCTTTAAAGATCAAGGACTGAATAAATATTGTAATTCATGGTAAAAGAGGTCCACTTAAGTCATACCCAATATAAACTAATAGTAATGAATGCAAATGACAGTGTGCTCTCTAGCGGGTGCCTTTTAATAAGAAGGTGATGATTCAACATAAAAGTAAATAGATAGGCCCTTCACAGAGGGAAGTAGGGATTTGTAGAGGTGCCAGAGCTCAATTTTAAAATAGAGATGAATAACATTTTGAGCGGCATACTTTCACTGTCAACGCAACAACTATGAGATGGCGATATCTTCCATGCTACATACATTATAGGTGGTCCCCAAACAGAATGGTAAAAGTTTATACTCCCCCACCACCAACAAGCATCAATCCATGGCTTGCTCGAAACAATGAGTGCCTCCAACTAACAACAACCCTGGGGGAGTTTTGTTTAATTATTTTGATTTGCTTTGATCTTTTTGATCATGGGCACTAGTAGAAAAAGGGCCTATTGTCCAGGTTCGTAAGGGCCATTTGTCCCGGTTTTTGAACCGGGACTAAAGTTTCGGTACTAATGCCCTTGACCTTTAGTCCCAGTTCTTACAAAAACCGGGACAGATGGGCCTCCATGTGGCCGGAGCGGCGAGCCCAGGCAGGAGGCCCTTTGGTCCCGGTTGGTGACACCAACTGGGACCAATAGGCATCCACGCGTCAGCATTTCAGGTGCTGGGGTTTTTGTTTTTTTGAAG
>NC_057807.1:516720947-516737590 GCF_018294505.1 Triticum aestivum
TTAGGTGTTTCATATATTGTGTTAGCTAGCTAATTAATAGAAAGAAGTGTCCTCTCTTATCTCCATGCTTGGTCGACGCAAAGTACTATACGTATAGAGAGGACTGGACACGCTAGCTAGTATGCAAACGAAGGAAACAGAAGATCGTCATGAACATATGCATACAGCGAGAAGTGATATCGACCACCTCTCCTTCTCTGAGATATTGGTCGAACAACAAGTTCTCGTATATCTATCCGACACTACTGGCTACATATATACAATATAAGTATCTCTTACAATATAATCTCCTAATTAAAATGAACACAAATGATGGTAATAAAATAAAATTGTGAATATGATTATTTATGCACTTCATATTGTTTGTCAGAGTAGCCGCGCTCACAGGTTGTGTGGCGAATGGACTCGCAAATGTAGTATCCATAGTAATCATTCCCTTGTTCCTGCCACAACCACTTTACAAGAAATAGAGGTCAATCAAACTGATAATTAGCAAGCATGCTAAATGGAATTGATGAAACTAGCTCTTGAATCACTAGGAGATGCGTAGAACATGCTACTATAGTACTTACTTTCTGGTGTCTAAATTGCAGCTTCTTCGGCAGTCCCAGAGTTTTCGAGGTGAATTTTTTCCAAACCCTGCCAGACAAAGAAAACAATTACTTGATATCAGGAAATGAACAAAGTTGCCGATATGGTGTGATAATGATCGATTTAACTTACTTCTCTAGAATTTCCGTCATGTCCGCATACTCCTTGGGATCTTTTCGTCTCGAGTCTAAGACAGTTACTAGTCCCTGCTCAAGCTTAATCTCTAGGAGAATATGGTGGAAGCCGCGCACGCATGCATAACTCATCAATTACATTACTATAACCTCGACTAATAAGGGAAACCGAATATGCACAAGACAATAACACTCACTGGAATTCGTAAGGGAAGATTATTATAACTTTGTTTTGATTTAATACAAACGATTGTAGCAGCTTGGCCTCGGTACCTTTGGCCTGAAATTCAACCATATATGCATCTATGAGATTTGTGTTAATGAACCCAATATCACCAATTTGTCTTTTCTTCAATTCGGCGATCTTCAATCTGCATAATATAGTGAGGATAATTAAAAATACATGCAATGAAAGAGCTGACCTATATATAGAGACTTGATGACAGAAGTAGTACTACTTACAGGAAGTAGCAAGTGATCATTAATTTATCGAGGTCCTTTAGATTGAAAAACGTGAAGAACTCCTCAAATGGAACATTCAACAGTTCAATTCCAACGAGGTCATGCTCCTCTCTAACTCTCAGCGTCAAAATATTCCTCCCCTCAGACTCTCTGCAGGTTTTCATGTACCAATCATGGAATCTTCGCATCATCGTTGTTAGAGATCTTTCATCTTTGATGAGAGGCTTCCCGTACACGTATTTGTGTTCGTCCACCTCCAAGAAATCATAATGTACATCGTCGGGTAGGTAATCTTCAAGATTGTTATAACCGGGCACCATCCCGACCGGAGCATTAGCGACGATATTGCTAGACACCTGGAGCGGGGGGAATGATTGGTTCGCTTGTTCGCCGAGCTGGGCAACTTTTTTCCCAGCTTGTCGTTCTGCTAACCTTTGACCACTGACAGTACTTCCCGACCATGACGCTTCGATAAATGACTTTGTAAGAATGCGCTCATAGTTGCCTTTCATTGGAGACTTTGGTGGTTTCTTCAAGGCAGCCAGAGTATGCTTTGCTTTTACCGGATCTATCTTCTCCTCCGGAGGTGGATGTTTCTTTGCTTTCACCCCTTCAAAGAAGTTCTTCACTTCGGCTTGCACGATCTTCATGTTTTCCTCCACGCTCCTCTTGTATGGTAACTTCTCTGGAGTCTTCAGAGAAGGACCGAATCTGTATTGCCTCCCGACTCTGGCTGTACTGCTAGACGCCGGAGCAGACGGAGCGGCTGCGGCTGTCTTTCCTTTCTTACGAGGCGGAGGAGAAGGACTACGACGTGCCTAAGCAACCAGAGCGGTGGCGGGTCTCTTGATCTGCCCTTGTTGACGAGGCAGAGAAGGAGGAGGCTGGCTGCTTGATGTCTACTACACAACCTTCTTCTTGTAGACGTTGTTGGGCCTGCAAGTGCACAGGTTTGTAGGACAGTAGCAAATTTCCCTCAAGTGGATGACCTAAGGTTTATCAATCCGTAGGAGGCGTAGGATGAAGATGGTCTCTCTCAAGCAACCCTGCAACCAAATAACAAAGAGTTGCTTGTGTCCCCAACACACCCAATACAATGGCAAATTGTATAGGTGCACTAGTTCGGTGAAGAGATGGTGATGCAAGTGCAAAATAGATAGTAGATAAAGGTATTTGTAATCTGAAATTATAAAAACAGCAAGGTAACAAATGGTAAAAGTGAGCGTAAACGGTATTGCAATGATAGGAAACAAGGCCTAGGGTTCATACTTTCACTAGTGCAAGTTCTCTCAACAATAATAACATAGATAGATCATATAACAAGCCCTCAACATGCAACAAAGAGTCACTCCGAAGCCACTAATAGCGGAGAACAAACGTAGAGATTATGGTAGGGTACGAAACCACCTCAAAGTTATTCTTTTGGATCGATCTATAAGAGAGTTCGTACTAGAATAACACCTTAAGACACAAATCAACCAAAACCCTAATGTCACCTAGATACTCCATTGTCACCTCAAGTATCCGTGGGCATGATTATACGATATGCATCACAATCTCAGATTCATCCAACCAACATAAAAGTACTTCAAAGAGTGCCCCAAAGCTACTACCGGAGAGTCAAGAACGTGTGCCAACCCCTATGCATAGGTTCCCAATGTCACAAAACCCGCAAGTTGATCACCAAAACATACATCAAGTGGATCAATAGAATAACCCATTGTCACCACGGTTATCCCACGCAAGACATACATCAAGTGTTCTCATGAAAGACTGAATCCGATAAAATATCTTCAAAGGGGAAACTCAATTCATCACAAGAGAGTAGAGGGGGAGAAACATCATAAGATCCAACTACATTAGAAAAGCTCGGGATACATCAAGATCGTGCCATAGAGGGAACACGAGAGAGAATATGAGAGAGAGATATCAAACACATAGCTACTGGTACATACCCTCAGCCCCGAGGGTGAACTACTCCCTCCTTGTCATGGAGAGCGCCGGGATGATAAAGATGGCCACTGGTGAAGGATCCCCACTCCGGCAGGGTGCCGGGAAGGGCTCCTGAGAGGTTTTTGGTGGCTACAGAGGCTTGCGGCGGCGGAACTCCCGATCTATCTTCTGTTCTGGAAGTTTTACGATACGTAGGTATATATGGGTGCAGGGGGTACATCGGTGGAGCTACGGGGGCCCCACGAGGTAGGGGGGCGCGCCCTAGGGGGGTGGGTGCGCCCCCACCCTCGTGAGCACCTCCCTCATCTCCTGACGTAGGGTCCAAGTCTATCTGGTAGGTTTCCTTCCAAAAATAACTTCTCCAGTTGATTTCGTTCCGTTTTGACTCCGTTTGATATTCCTTTTCCTCGAAACACTGAAATAGGCATAAAACAGCAAATCTGGACTGGGCCTCCGGTTAATAGGTTAGTCCCAAAAATAATATAAAAGTGGATAATAAAGCCCAATATTTCCTAAAACAGTAGATAAAGTAGCATGGAGCAATCAAAAATTATAGATACGTTGGAGACGTATCAGGCATCCCCAAGCTTAATTCCTGCTCGTCCTTGAGTAGGTAAATGATAAAGAGAGAATTGTTGATGCGGAGTGATACTTTGGCATAATTTCAATGTAAATCTTCTTAATTGTGGTATGAATATTCAGATCCGAAAGATTCAAGACAAAAGTTCATATTGACATAAAAATAATAATACTTCAAGCATACTAACTAAGCAATTATGTCTTCTCAAAATAGCATGGCAAAAGAAAGTTCATCCCTACAAAATCATATAGTTAGGCTATGCTTCATTTTCGTCACACAAAGATGTTCCCAACTTCTATACCCCCGATGACAAGCCAAGCAATTGTTTCATACTTAAATGATCTCAAACTTTTTCAACCTTCAACAATACATGAGCGTGAGCCAAGGAGATAGCACTATGGGTGGAATAGAATATGATGATGGGGATTGTGTGGAGAAGACAAAAAAGGAGAAAGTCTCACATTGACGAGGATAATCAACGGGCTATGGAGATGCCCATCAATTGATGTCAACATGAGGAGTAGGGATTGCCATGCAACGGATGCACTAGAGCTATGAATGCTCAACAAAAGAAAACTAGTGGGTGTGCATCCAACTCGCTTGCTCACGAAGACCTAGGGCATTTGAGGAAGCCCATCGTAGGAATATACAAGCCAAGTTCTATAATGAAAAATTCTCACTAGTATGAAAAAGACAACTTATGAGACTCACTACATGAAGAACAAGGTGCTACTTTGAAGCAGAACTTATGAGACTCACTATATGAAGAACAAGGTGCTACTTTGAAGCACAAGTGTGGAAAAAGAGATAGTAGCATTGCCCTTTTTATTTTTTTTTATTTTTTTGGGCCTTCCCTTTTTTTTTCTTTTTTTGGCCTTTCTTTTTTTTGATTGGGCAATGCTCTAATAATGATGATCATCACACTTCTATTGATTATAACATATGAATTACAACTCGAAACTAGAACAAGATATGACTCTATATGAATGCCTCCGGCGGTGTACCTGGATGGTGCAATGAATCAAGAGTGACATGTATGAAAAATAATGCATGGTGGATTTGCCACAAATACGATGTGAACTACATGATCATGCAATGGCAATATGACAAAAGTAATGTATGTCATGATGATGATGAACGGAACGGTGGAAAGTTGCATGGCAATATATCTCGGAATGGTTATGGAAATGCCATAATAGGTAGGTATGGTGGCTGTTTTGAGGAAGATATAAGGAGGTTTATGTGTGATAGAGCGTATCGTATCACGGGGTTTGGATGCACCGGCGAAGTTTGCACCAACTCTCAAGGTGAGAAAGGGCAATGCACGGTACCGAAGAGGCTAGCAATGGCGGAAAGGTAAAAGTGTGTATAATCCATGGACTCAACATTAGTCAAAAGAACTCATATACTTATTGCAAAAATTTAGAATTCATCAAAAACCAAGTACTACGCGCATGCTCCTAGGGTGATAGATTGGTAGGAAAAGACCATCGCTCGTCCCCGACCGCCACTCATAAGGATGCACAAGCCAGGTACACTTTATGTTTCAAATTTGTTACACAACTTTAACCATACGTGCATGCTACGGGACTTGCTAACTTCAACACAAGCATTCTTTAAATTCATAATCACCCAACTAGCATGACTTTAATATCACTACCTCCATATCTCAAAACAATTATCAAGCATCAAACTTTTCTTAGTATTCAACACACTCATAAGAATTCTTACAAATCTTTTATGCTTAGCATATTAGGATTATTTAAGAAAATTACCATGCTATTTAAGACTCTCAAAATAATATAAGTGAAGCATGAGAGTTCATCTATTTCTTCAAAATAAAACTACCACCATGCTCTAAAAGATATAAGTGAAGTACTAGAGCAATAACAAAAACTACTCCGAAAGATATAAGTGAAGATCAATGAGTAGTCAAATAATTATGCAACTATGTGAAGACTCTCCCATTTAATAATTTAAGATCTTGATACTTAATTCAAACAGCAAGCAAAGCTAAAAAAAACTACATTGCAAGTATAGCACAACTCATGTGAAGAAGCAAAAACTTAGGCTCAACCGATACTAACCGATAGTTGTTGAAGAAGAAAGGTGGGATGCCTACCGGGGCATCCCCAAGCTTAGATGCTTGAGACTTCTTGAAATATTATCTTTGGGTGCCTTGGGCATCCCCAAGCTTGAACTTTTGTGTCTCCTAATTCTTCTCATATCATGGTTTCTCTTTTTATCAAAAGCTTCATTCACAACAAACTCAACAAGAACTCGTAAGATAGGTTAGTATAAACCAATGCAAAACCTTATCATTTTCTACTGTAACAAATCACTAAAATTATTATTCAACATTGAATACTAAATTCCTCTGCATATTTAATACTCCTATCCTCAAATAGAATCATTAAACAAGCAAACATATGCAAACAATGCAACCGTAACAGCAATCTGCCAAAACAGTACAGTCTGTAAAGAATGGAAGAGTATCAATACTTCCCTGACTCCAAAAATTATGAACTAAAATTCCCACTGTAAAACTTTATTAGAGCTTAATATTCAAAAGGATTCAACGTTATACCATTCTCTGACTTTTCTAGGGAATTTTTGCAACAGCGGTAAACTTTCTGTTTTCAAACAGCAACTAGCAAAATAAGCATGGCAAAGGCTATCCTTGACTTTTTTATTGAAACTAAAGATGCAAAACATTATTCTGACTAACAGAAAGCAAAAACTAACAAAATAAAATGACGCTCCAAGCAAAACACATATCATGTGGTGAATAAAAATATAGCTCCAAATAAAGTTACCGATGAACGAAGACGAAAGAGGGAATGCCTTCCGGGGCATCCCCAAGCTTAGGCTCTTGGTTGTCCTTGAATATTACCTTGGGGTGCCTTGGGAATCCCCAATCTTAGGCTCTTTCCAATCCTTATTCCATAGTCCATCAAATTTTTACCCCAAAACTTGAAAACTTCAACCACACAAAACTCAAAAAAAAAACTCGTAAGCTCCGTTAGTATAAGAAAATAAATCACCACTGAGGTACTGTAATGAACTCATTCTAAATTCATATTGGTGTAATATCTACTGTATTATAACTTCTCTATGGTTCATACCCTACGATACTACTCATAGATTCATCAAAATAAGCAAACAACACATAGAAATCAGAATCTGTCAAAAACAGAACAGTCTGTAGTAATCTGTATCAAACGTATACTTCTGGAACCCCAAAAATTATGAATTAAATTGCTGGACCTGATAAATTTGTGTATTAATCATATGCAAAAGGAATCAACCTAAAAGCACTCTCCAGTAAAAAATGGCAGCTAATCTCGTGAGCGCTAAAGTTTCTATTTTTCACAGCAAGATCACATAAACTTCACCCAAGTCTTCCCAAAGGTTCTACTTGGCACTTTATTGAAACAAAAGCTATAAAACATGATTAATACAGCATCATAATCATGTGGACACACAAAAAACAGTAAGGGTAAATATTGGGTTGTCTCCCAACAAGAGCTTTTCTTTAATGCCTTTCTAGCTAGGCATGATGATGACAATGATGCTCACATAAAAGATAAGAATTGAAACATAACGGGGGCATCATGAAGAATATGACTAGCACATTTAAGTCTAACCCACTTCCTATGCATAGGGATTTTGTGAACAAACAACTTATGGGAACAATAATCAACTAGCATAGGAAGGTAATACAAGCATAGCTTCAAGAATTTAAGCACATAAGGAGGAAACTTGATATTATTGCAATTCCTACAAGCATATGTTCCTCTCTCATAATAATTTTCAGTAGCATCATGAATGAATTCAACAATATAACCAGCACCTAAAGCATTCTTTTCATGATCTACAAGCATAGAAAATTTACTACTCTCCACATAAGCAAATTTCTTCTCATGAATAGTAGTGGGAGCAAACTCAACAAAATAACTATCATGTGATTGAAAATTAAGATCAAGATGACATGTTGCATGGTTATCATTATTCTTTAAAGCATACGTGTCATCACAATAATCATCATAGATAGGAGGCATGCTTTCATCATAGTAAATTTGCTCATCAAAGCTTGGGGGACAAAAAATATCATCTCCATCAAACATAGCTTCCCCAAGCTTGTGGCTTTGCATATCATTAGCATCATGGGTATTCAGGGAATTCATAATAACAACATTGCAATCATGCTCATCATTCACATATTTTATGCCAAGCATTCTATGTAATTATTCTTCTAGCACTTGAGCACAATTTTCCTTTCCATCATACTCACGAAAGATATTAAAAAGATGAAGCGTGTGAGACAAACTCAATTCCATTTTTTTTGTAGTTTTGTTTATAAACTAAACTAGTGATAAAAGCAAGAAACAAAAAGATTCGATTGCAAGATCTAAAGATATACCTTCAAGCGCTAACCTCCTCGGCAACGGCGCCAGAAAAGAGCTTGATGTCTACTATACAACCTTCTTCTTGTAGACGTTGTTGGGCCTGCAAGTGCACAGGTTTGTAGGACAGTAGCAAATTTCCCTCAAGTGGATGACCTAAGGTTTATCAATCCGTAGGAGGCGTAGGATGAAGATGGTCTCTCTCAAGCAACCCTGCAACCAAATAACAAAGAGTTGCTTGTGTCCCCAACACACCCAATACAATGGCAAATTGTATAGGTGCACTACTTCGACGAAGAGATGGTGATACAAGTGCAAAATAGATAGTAGATAAAGGTATTTGTAATCTGAAATTATAAAAACAGCAAGGTAACAAATGGTAAAAGTGAGCGTAAACGGTATTGCAATGATAGGAAACAAGGACTAGGGTTCATACTTTCACTAGTGCAAGTTCTCTCAACAATAATAACATAGATAGATCATATAACAAGCCCTCAACATGCAACAAAGAGTCACTCCGAAGCCACTAATAGCGGAGAACAAATGTAGAGATTATGGTTGGGTTCGAAACCACCTCAAAGTTATTCTTTCGGATCGATCTATAAAAGAGTTCGTACTAGAATAACACCTCAAGACACAAATCAACCAAAACCCTAATGTCACCTAGATACTCCATTGTCACCTCAAGTATCCGTGGGCATGATTATACGATATGCATCACAATCTCAGATTCATCCAACCAACATAAAAGTACTTCAAAGAGTGCCCCAAAGCTACTACCGGAGAGTCAAGAACGTGTGCCAACCCCTATGCATAGGTTCCCAATGTCACGAAACCCACAAGTTGATCACCAAAACATACATCAAGTGGATCAATAGAATAACCCATTGTCACCACGGTTATCCCACGCAAGACATACATCAAGTGTTCTCATGAAAGACTGAATCCGATAAAATATCTTCAAAGGGGAAACTCAATTCATCACAAGAGAGTAGAGGGGGAGAAACATCATAAGATCCAACTACAATAGAAAAGCTCGGGATACATCAAGATCGTGCCATAGAGGGAACACGAGAGAGAGAGAGAGATCAAACACATATATACTGGTACATACCCTCAGCCCCGAGGGTGAACTACTCCCTCCTCGTCATGGAGAGTGCCGGGATGATGAAGATGGCCACCGGTGAAGGATCCCCCTTCCGGCAGGGTGTCGGTAAGGGCTCCCGAGAGGTTTTTGGTGGCTACAGAGGCTTGCGGCGGAGGAACTCCCGATCTATCTTCTGTTCTAGAAGTTTTACGATACGTAGGTATATATGGGTGCAGGGGGTACACCGGTGGAGCTACGGGGGCCCCAGAGGCAGGGGGCTCGCCCTAGGGGGTCGGCGCGCCCCCACCCTCGTGAGCACCTCCCTCATCTCCTGACGTAGGTTCCAAGTCTATCTGGTAGGTTTCCTTCCAAAAATAACTTCTCCAGTTGATTTCGTTCCGTTTTGACTCCGTCTGATATTCCTTTTCCTCGAAACACTGAAATAGGCATAAAACAACAAATCTGGACTGGGTCTCCGGTTAATAGGTTAGTCCCAAAAATAATATAAAAGTGGATAATAAATCCCAATATTGCCTAAAACAGTAGATAAAGTAGCATGGAGCAATCAAAAATTATGGATACGTTGGAGACGTATCACTGCTCGGGTGTGCCGGCGCAGGCGGAGAAGGAGGTGGAGTGCCACCCCGTGCCAGAGAAGGAGGCTGAGTGCCCTGATCACTCGCCGGAGGAGGAGGAGGAGGAGGAGGCGGACTGCCCTGACTCGCTGGAGGAGGAGGAGGAGGCGGAGGCATCCAGTTCGGAAGGTTGACGAGCTCCTTCCGCCATAGGCATGGAGTCTTCAGAGAAGAACCCAGCCGAATCTCCCCTTCACCCGTAGGGTGGTCAAGCTCAAGGTCCTCAAATCCGTCCGTTATTTGATCCACCACCACCCTAGCATATCCTTCTAGAATCGACTGGTCGTGGTAGGTTATGCCAGGTTCAATAGGTAAAACAGAGCCAACAGCCACCTTGACTTTCAATGTCATCCATCGCGTCATAAGGTGGCAATGTTGAGACTCCATGATAGCATCCACGGGGTAGCTAGCAGGAGCTGTGAAGACAGGATCCAGCTGCTGAGTCTGCTCGGTGGAAGCCATGCTGCTTCTCCGCTGAGATGGTGGGGTAGCTTCAGGGGAAGCTTCGGCAGGTCGTTTGCTGCGATCTGCTTCTCGTTCCTCTAGCCCTTGTACCCTTACGTCCAGCACCTGCAGTTGGCTATGCTCCACTTTCTTCCTCCTCTCCTAGGTTTTGTAACCCCCTGCGTCCAGAAACCCAGCCTTCCACGGAACGGAGCCTGGCATGCCACGTGTCCGTCCAGGGTGCTCAGGATTCCCGAGGGCCATTGTGAGCTCGTCCTTCTCTCTGTCTGGAACGAATGTCCCTTGCTGTGCTTTCTCGATATACTCCTGAAGCCTCGTGACGGGTATTCGCAATTGTTCTTCCGTCCAAACGCACTTCCCTTATACAGGGTCCAAGGTTCCGCCAACCCCGAAGAACCAAGTCCGGCAACGGTCTGGCCAGTTCAATGTCTCTGGTTCGACCCCTTTAGCAATCAGGTCATTCTCAGCCTTGTCCCACAAAGGTCAGGCTTTCAGGTAGCCACCTGACCCCATGTGATGGTGATGCTTCTTCTTTGCAGTATTTTTCTTGTTTATCGCTGTCATCTTCTTACTATTTTCCGATGTCTTGTGGGCCACAAATGCGGGTCAGTGATCTCTGATCTTCTCATACTTTCCGGTGAATTCTGGTGTCAAATCTTCGTCAACAAACTCTGTTTTCATCTCACTCTTCCACCTCCTGAATAGTTCTGCCATCTTCTTAAGAGCATGCAACTTGATCAATTGCTCTTTAACTGGCTTCTCCGGATCCTCCTCTGGCGGTAGGGTGAAATTTGCCTTAAGCATTGTCCAAAGATCTTGTTTCTGCATAACGGAGACATAAGACACCTCAGGGTCTTCATTCTTAGGCTTTAACCATTGCTGGATACTGATCGGGATCTTGTCCCTAACAAGAACCCTGCACTGAGCACGAAATGCATCCCTTGTCTGGATGGGTTCAATCGGCTTGCCATCACGCGCGATTGCTCTGATCTCAAACCTTTCATCCGAGCACAACTTTTTCTTCGGGCCTCACTTCAAGTTGTGCCTGATCCGGAGGGCTAGAGAAAAGAAGAAAGACGAGAGTTAATTAATATGTGTACCTACGAAAACAATGAATGCATCAATTAGCTAGTCAGCATAGGCTTAACTAATATATATATATATATATATATATATATATATATATATATATATATATATATATATATATACCTAGCCGGACTCGGTTCGGTCACCGGAGCCGTCATCATGGTCTCCTTCTTGTACCGGCATTGGGTCACCGGAGCCATCATCAGCATAGTCTTCTTCTTCACCCTGTCCTTCCAGACCATCAGTGTCGTTGAGATACGACAAGACGACATCGCTTCTGTTGCTTCGTCTCTGGGGTTCTCCATAGTTTCTGCAGATATTTAAAACATGGCAATTATTATTCAAACATGACAGATGGATATATTAGTGGCAAATGTAGAACTAGCTAGCTAATCACAATAAGGAATCATATTAATTAGTGGCCTCGATGCTGCTTCTGTAGGGTTTGGGGTGGCCTCGGCAACGCTTCAAGGGTTTGGGGTGACCTCGACAATGCTTCAAGGGTTTGGGGTGGCCTCGACGACAACGCTCTTTTAACTTGGTAAATTTGGGTGGCCATGAGAGAGTTTTATCGGGTAGGGGCGCGGAGGGAGGTGGTAGGAGACCGACATCGTTTTTTCTAGGGTTTGGGTGTCCTCGAGAGTTTTGGTCGAGCGAGAGGGCCGTGGGGGTGCTCCCGTGGTATAAGTTATCATGGTCGAGAGGGTGACCCTCGACCCTCTTCCCTAGTTCCCGACCCTCGACCCTCTGCCCTAGTTCACGATAAAAAAGAAGAAGAAAAAAAAGAGGAGAAGAAGAAGGAATAGAGAGGAGTAGAAGAATTTTTCTTCTACTCCTCTATTCCTTCTTCTTCTCCTCTTTTTTTTCTTCTTCTTCCTCTTCTTATTTTTTCCGACGTCCCCCTTATGTAAATGCGGTGGAAACACTATGAAAATGCGGTGGTGGCCGAGCCGGGTGGTTTTCATTTCCTTCTTCATTTTTCCTTTGTTTTTTCTTATATGTTTGTTTTCGTTTTCACTCTACATTTTCGTACATATGAAAAAACTAAAGTTTCTATACAAAAGTGCACGATTTTTATGAACAAATTACAACATCTAAATTAACTACACATCTAAATAAATATAACTACACATCTGAAATTTTCATAATCTTAAAACGAAACTAAACATAAACTAAAATAATCTAAAAGACATGTAAAAATATCTAAAAATAGCATCTAAAAACATCTAGAAAAACATCTAAAAACATTTAAAAATCTAATAGTAGCACACGGCGCAGGGGCGGAGGGGCACCATGGAGGGGCCGGCACCGGCACCGGAGGGGCACCGCGGAGGGGCCGGCGCCGGCGCCGGCGGGGTAGGGCAGGGACGCAGGGGCGCGGGACATGGGAGTGGCATGGGAGCAGGCTGGTGCTCACAGAGGGCGGCGGGGCACGGTGGGCGGTGCGTCGGGGCTAGCAAGGGCGAGAGGGTCGACGCCGTCGTCGGGGTAGAGGGCGTCAGCGGTGGCGGCAATGTTGAGCAGCCTGACAGCGTCCATGGCAGCAGAGACGACGACATCGAGCAGTCTGACGGCGTCGGTGGCGGCGGCGACGGCAAGGCGGAGCGGGGGCGTCGGGCCGCGATGGCGAGGAGGAGCAGGGGCGTTGGGGGAGAAGAAGTGATGGATTTGGTCGAAACTGCTAAGTGTTTTCTTAGATACCCAGGGCATTAGTACCAGTTCGTGGCACAAATCGGGACCAATGCCCCCTTTAGTCCCGGTTGGTGCCACCAACCGGGACCAGAGGCCACTTTTTAGCAGCCCAAAGGGCGGGAAGCAGAGGCCTTTGGTCCCGGTTGGTGGCACCAACCGGGACTAAAGGGGGGGCATTGGTACCGGTTGGTGCCATGACCCGGTACCAATGAGCCCCTTTAGTCCCGGTTAGTGCCACCAACCGGGACCAAAGGCCTTGCAGAGCGGCATGGTGGTGGGAGTTTAGTCCCACCTTGCTAGTTGAGAGGGGCGCGCAGTGGTTTATAAGCCCCACTGCCGCACCCCTCTCGAGCTCCTCTCCATTGCAGGCTTACGGGCCTAATTGTGACTGCTATGCCTGATCGGCCTACTGGGCCTTCTGCGGGCCTGAATCCTAGCCCATGGATGGGTTTCTAGTCATATTCAGGCCGTGGTGGCCCAGTAGGTGGCAATTTTTTTATTTTTTTCCCAGTCTTTTTGTTTTCTTTTTTGCTTTTTTTATTTTGTTTTGTTTCTAGTTATAACAAAATACTTATTTTTTTTTATTTTTTTTCTAATTACTTATTTATTTTATTTTATGATAATTCTTTTTGCTATTAAAGTTTCTAACAAAAAAAGTTCTTTATGAAAATTCCTTTTGCTTTTAATGATTTTGAACAGAAAATACTTTGATAATTTTAGTTGCATCAATTTTATATAATTTTAGTTTCAATAATACTAGAGGTTGCTTATAATGTTTTGAACAGAAAATACTTTGATAATTTTAGTTTCATAAATTTTATTTATGTTATTAAAGTTTATTTTATTTTATTTCTACTTATAAATTTTATTAATGTTTATATTATTTTGTTTCAAATAACTTATTTATTTTATTTTATGATAATTCGTGTACAAAACGGACAATCCCTTTCGAAGTATCAGGGTTTCATACGGAATCTCGTCTGTTACAAAGGGATTTTGTTGTTTTGAACTTATTTAAACTCCATAGTTTTTTTGTGATCAAAATGCACCATTCAAAGCCACGTCACCAATTTTCAACCCTTTCTGACTTCATTCGTTATTTTTCATGCATTTACTGATTATTTTGAGCTATAAGACCATGAAATTGAAAATCATTTGAAATGAACTCTGAAAAGGTTAAAAGTTGGCATGGTATCATCATTTCACCCACATAGCATGTGCAAGAAATTAGAGAGGGTTACGGCAAAAACTGGAAGCACTTCATGTACAAAACGAACAATCTCTTTCGAAATATCAGGGTTTCATACGGAAACTAGTCTGTCCCAAAGGGATTTCATTTTTTTGAACTTATTTGAACTCCATAGTTTTTCTGTGTTCAAAATGCACCATTCAAAGCCACATCACCAATTCTCAACCCTTTCTGACTTCATTTGTTATTTTTCATGCATTTACTGATTATTTTGAGCTATAAGACCATGAAATTGAAAAGCATTTGAAATGAACTCTGAAAAGGTTGAAAGTTGGCATGGTATCATAATTTCACCCACATAGCATGTGCAAGAAAGCAGAGAGGGTTATGGCAAAAACTGGATGCACTTCGTGTACAAAATGGAAAATCCCTTTCGAAGTATCAGGGTTTCTTACGGAAACTCATCTGTTACAAAGGGATTTTATTTTTTGAACTTATTTGAACTTCATAGTTTTTTCGTGATCAAAATGCACCATTCAAAGCCACAACACCAATTTTCAACCCTTTCTGACTTCATTTGTTATTTTTCATGCATTTACTGATTATTTTGAGCTATAAGACCATGAAATTGAAATGAATTTGAAATGAACTCTGAAAAGGTTGAAAGTTAGCATGGTATCATCATTTCACCCACATAGCATGTGCAAGAAAGTAGAGAGGGTTACGGCAAAAACTGGATGCACTTCATGTACAAAACGGATAATCTCTTTCGAAGTATCAGGGTTTCATACGGAAACTCGTCTGTTACAAAGGGATTTCATTTTTTTGAACTTATTTGAAATCCATAGTTTTTCTGTGTTCAAAATGCACCATTCAAAGCCATATCACCAATTCTCAACCCTTTGTGACTTCATTTGTTATTTTTCATGCATTTACTGATTATTTTGAGCTATAAGACCATGACCTTGAAAAGCATTTCAAATGAACTCTGAAAAGGCTGAAAGTTGGCATGGTATCATCATTTCACCCACATAGCATGTGCAAGAAAGTAGAGAGGGTTACGGCAAAAACTGGATGCACTTCGTGTACAAAACGGACAATCTCTTTCGAAGTATCAGGGTTTCATACGGAAACTCGTCTATTACAAAGGGATTTTATTTTTTTGAACTTATTTGAACTCCAAAGTTTTTCTGTGTTCAAAATGCACCATTCAAAGCCACATCACCAATTCTCAACCCTTTCTTACTTCATTTGTTTATTTTCATGCATTTACTAATTATTTTGAGCTATAAGACCATGAAATTGAAAAGCATTTGAAATGAACTCTGAAAAGGTTGAAAGTTGGCATGGTATCATCATATCACCCACATAGCATGTGCAACAAACTAGAGAGGGTTATGGAAAAAACTATATGCACTTCGTGTACAAAACGGACAATCTCTTTCGAACTATCAGGGTTTCATACGGAAACTCGTCTGTTACAAAGGGATTTCATTTTTTTGAACTTACTTGTACTCCATAGTTTTTCTGTGTTCAAAATGCACAATTCAAAGCCACATCACCAATTCTCAACCCTTTGTGACTTCATTTGTTATTTTTCATGCATTTACTGATTATTTTGAGCTATAAGACCATGAAATCGAAAATCATTTGAAATGAACACTGAAAAGGCTGAAAGTTGGCATGGTATCATCATTTAACCCACATAGCATGTGCAAGAAAGTAGAGAGGGTTACGACAAAAACTGGATGAACTTCGTGTATAAAACGGACAATCCCTTTCGAAGTATCAGGGTTTCATACGGAAACTCGTCTGTTACAAAGGGATTTTATTGTTTTGAACTTATTTAAACTCCATAGTTTTTTTGTGATCAAAATGCACCATTCAAAGCAACATCACCAATTTTCAACCCTTTCTGACTTCATTTGTTATTTTTCATGCATTTACTGATTATTTTGAGCTATAAGACCATGGAATTGAAAATCATTTGAAATGAACTCTGAAAAGGTTAAAAGTTGGCATGGTATCATCATTTCACCCACATAGCATGTGCAAGAAATTAGAGAGGGTTACGGCAAAAACTGGAAGCACTTCATGTACAAAACGAACAATCTCTTTCGAAATATCAGGGTTTCATACGGAAACTAGTCTGTCACAAAGGGATTTCATTTTTTTGAACTTATTTGAACTCCATAGTTTTTCTATGTTCAAAATGCACCATTCAAAGACACATCACCAATTCTCAACCCTTTCTGACTTCATTTGTTATTTTTCATGCATTTACTGATTATTTTGAGCTATAAGACCATGAAATTGAAAAGCATTTGAAATGAACTCTGAAAAGGTTGAAAGTTGGCATG
>NC_057807.1:516738047-516771450 GCF_018294505.1 Triticum aestivum
TGAGCTATAAGACCATGAACTTGAAAAGCATTTGAAATGAACTCTGAAAAGGTTGAAAGTTGGCATGATTTCATCATTTCACCCACATAGCATGTGGAAGAAAGTAGAGAGGGTTACGGCAAAAACTGGATGCACTTCATGTACAAAATGAACAATCTCTTTCGAAGTATCACGGTTTCATACGGAAACTCGTCTGCTACAAAGGGATTTCATTTTTTTGAACTTATTTGAACTCCAAAGTTTTTCTATGTTCAAAATGCACCATTCAAAGTCACATCACCAATTCTCAACCCTTTCTGACTTCATTCGTTATTTTTCATGCATTTACTGATTATTTTGAGCTATAACACCATGAAATTGAAAAGCATTTGAAATGAACTCTGAAAAGGTTGAAAGTTGGCATGGTATCATCATTTCACCACATAGCATGTGTAACAAACTATAGAGGGTTACGGCAAAAACTGTATGCACTTCGTGTACAAAATGGACAATCTCTTTCGAACTATCAGGGTTTCATACGGAAACTCGTATGTTACAAAGGGATTTCATTTTTTAAACTTATTTGAACTCCGTAGTTTTTCTGTGTTCAAAATACACAATTCAAAGCCACATCACCAATTCTTAACCCTTTGTGACTTCATTTGTTATTTTTCATGCATTTACTGATTATTTTGAGCTATAAGACCATGAAATCAAAAATCATTTGAAATGAACTCTGAAAAGGCTGAAAGTTGGCATGGTATCATCATTTCACCCACATAGCATGTGCAAGAAAGTAGAGAGGGTTACGGCAAAAACTGGATGAACTTCGTGTACAAAACGGACAATCCCTTTCGAAGTATCAGGGTTTCATATGGAAACTCGTCTGTTACAAAGGGATTTTATTGTTTTGAACTTATTTAATCTCCATAGTTTTTTATGATCAAAATGCACCATTCAAAGCCATATCACCAATTTTCAACCCTGTCTGACTTCATTTGTTATTTTTCATGCATTTACCGATTATTTTGAGCTATAAGACCATGAAATTGAAAATCATTTGAAATGAACTCTGAAAAGGTTAAAAGTTGGCATGGTATCATCATTTCACCCACATAGCATGTGCAAGAAATTAGAGAGGGTTACGGCAAAAACTGGAAGCACTTCATGTACAAAACGAACAATCTCTTTCGAAATATCAGGGTTTCATACGGAAACTAGTCTGTCACAAAGGGATTTCATTTTTTTGAACTTATTTGAAATCCATAGTTTTTCTGTGGTCAAAATGCACCATTCAAAGCCACATCACCAATTCTCAACCCTTTCTGACTTCATTTGTTATTTTTCATGCATTTACTGATTATATTGAGCTATAAGACCATGAACTTGAAAAGCATTTGAAATGAACTCTGAAAAGGTTGAAACTTGGCGTGATTTCATCATTTCACCCACATAGCATGTGGAAGAAAGTAGAGAGGGTTACGGCAAAAACTGGATGCACTTCATGTACAAAATGGACAATCTCTTTCGAATTATCACGGTTTCATACGGAAACTCGTCTGCTACAAAGGGATTTCATTTTTTTGAACTTATTTGAACTCCAAAGTTTTTCTATGTTCAAAATGCACCATTCAAAGTCACATCACCAATTCTCAACCCTTTCTGACTTCATTCGTTATTTTCCATGCATTTACTGATTATTTTGAGCTATAAGACCATGAAATTGAAAAGCATTTGAAATGAACTCTGAAAAGGTTGAAAGTTGGCATGGTATCATCATTTCACCACATAGCATGTGTAACAAACTATAGAGGGTTACGGCAAAAACTGTATGCACTTCGTGTACAAAACGGACAATCTCTTTCGAACTATCAGGGTTTCATACGGAAACTCGTATGTTACAAAGGGATTTCATTTTTTTAAACTTATTTGAACTCCATAGTTTTTCTGTGTTCAAAATACACAATTCAAAGCCACATCACCAATTCTTAACCCTTTGTGACTTCATTTGTTATTTTTCATGCATTTACTGATTATTTTGAGCTATAAGACCATGAAATCAAAAATCATTTGAAATGAACTCTGAAAAGGCTGAAAGTTGTCATGGTATCATCATTTCACCCACATAGCATGTGCAAGAAAGTAGAGAGGGTTACGGCAAAAACTGGATGAACTTCGTGTACAAAACGGACAATCCCTTTCGAAGTATCAGGGTTTCATACGGAAACTCGTCTGTTACAAAGGGATTTTATTGTTTTGAACTTATTTAAGCTCCATAGTTTTTTATGATCAAAATGCACCATTCAAAGCCATATCACCAATTTTCAACCCTGTCTGACTTCATTTGTTATTTTTCATGCATTTACCGATTATTTTGAGCTATAAGACCATGAAATTAAAAATCATTTGAAATGAACTCTGAAAAGGTTAAAAGTTGGCATGGTATCATCATTTCACCACATAGCATGTGCAAGAAATTAGAGAGGGTTACGGCAAAAACTGGAAGCACTTCATGTACAAAACGAACAATCTCTTTCGAAATATCAGGGTTTCACACGGAAACTAGTCTGTCACAAAGGGATTTCATTTTTTGAACTTATTTGAACTCCATAGTTTTTCTGTGTTCAAAATGCACCATTCAAAGCCACATCACCAATTCTCAACCCTTTCTGACTTCATTTGTTATTTTTCATGCATTTACTGATTATTTTGAGCTATAAGACCATGAAATTGAAAAGCGTTTGAAATGAACTCTGAAAAGGTTGAAAGTTGGCATGGTATCATCATTTCACCTACATAGCATGTGCAAGAAAGTAGAGAGGCTTATGACAAAAACTAGAAGCACTTCGTGTACAAAACGGACAATCCCTTTCGAAGTATCAGGGTTTCTTACGGAAACTCATCTGTTACAAAGGGATTTTATTTTTTTGAACTTATTTGAACTCCATAGTTTTTTCTGATCAAAATGCACCATTCAAAGCCACAACACCAATTTTCAACCCTTTCTGACTTCATTTGTTATTTTTCATGCATTTACTGATTATTTTGAGCTATAAGACCATGAAATTGAAATGAATTTGAAATGAACTCTGAAAAGGTTGAAAGTTAGCATGGTATCATCATTTCACCCACATAGCATGTGCAAGAAAGTAGAGAGGGTTACGGCAAAAACTGGATGCACTTCGTGTACAAAACGGACAATCTCTTTCGAAGTATCGGGGGTTTCATACGAAAACTCGTCTGCTACAAACGGATTTCATTTTTTAACTTATTTGAACTCCATAGTTTTTCTGTGGTCAAAATGCACCATTCAAAGCCACCTCACCAATTCTCAACCCTTTCTGACTTCATTCATTATTTTTCATGCATTTACTGTTTATTTTGAGCTATAAGACCATGAAATTGAAAAACATTTGAAATGTACTCTGAAAAGGTTAAAAGTTGGCATGGTATCATCATTTCACCCACATAGCATGTGCAAGAAATTAGAGAGGGTTACGGCAAAAACTGGATGCACTACATGTACAAAACAAACAATCTCTTTCAAAATATCAGGGTTTCATACAGAAACTTGTCTGTCACAAAGGGATTTCATTTCTTTGAACTTATTTGAACTCCAAAGTTTTTCTGTGTTCAAAATGCACCATTCAAAGCCACATCACCAATTCTCAACCCTTTCTTACTTTATTTGTTTATTTTCATGCATTTACTAATTATTTTGAGCTATAAGACCATGAAATTGAAAAGCATTTGAAATGAACTCTGAAAAGGTTGAAAGTTGGCATGGTATCATCATTTCACACACATAGCATGTGCAACCAAGTAGAGAGGGTTACGGCAAAAACTAGATGCACTTCGTGTACAAAATGGAGAATCTTTTTCGAAATATCAGGGTTTCATACGGAAACTCGTCTGTTACAAAGGGATTTCATTTTTTTGAACTGATTTGAACTCCATAGTTTTTCTATGTTAAAAATGCAACATTCAAAGCCACATCACCAATTCTCAATCCTTTCTGACTTCATTTGTTATTTTTCATGCATTTATTGATTATTTTGAGCTATAAGACCATGAAATTGAAAAGCATTTGAAATGAACTCTGAAAAGGTTGAAAGTTGGCATGGTATCATCATTTCACCCACATAGCATGTGCAACAAAGTAGAGAGGGTTACGGCAAAAACTGGATGCACTTCGTGTACAAAACGGACAATCTCTTTTGAAGTATCAGGGTTTCATTCAGAATCTCGTCTGTTACAAAGGGATTTCTTTTTTTTTTGAACTTATTTGAACTCCATAGTTTTTCTGTGTTCAAAATGCACCATTCAAAGCCACATCATCAATTTTCAACCCTCTCATGAATAGATAATTGACCAAATTAATAGAAGTTCATCATCACATTAAAACCAAAGTACATACATAGTTCTCATTGAACAATATATAGCTCTACAGAGCATCTAATTAAACCATACATTGAAATTATGTAAAACATTTCAATGCAACAACAAATGCGATCATAATCGCAACCAGGGTAACAACTGATCCAACTGTATAATGATACCAACCCTCGGTATGAATGGCATATTTTCTAATCTTTTTAATCTTCAACCGCATTGCATCCATCTTGATCTTGTGATAATCGACGACATCCGCAACATGCAACTCCAATATCATCTTCTCCTCCTCAATTTTTCTTATTTTTTCCTTCAAGTAATTGTTTTCTTCTTCAACTAAATTTAACCGCTCGACAATAGGGTCAATTGGAATTTCTGGTTCGACAACCTCCTAGATAAATAAATTCCATGTCACGTTGGTCGGCATAATTGTCATAAACAATAAATGAACCAAATAGTTATCAAAAGATAATATATACCACATCTGAATCATAGACAGGACGAGGGCCGACGGGGGCGGATACCAAAACCATCGCACTATATAATAACAAGGAATAAAAAAAGTAAGAAAATTAGACAAGTATCTATCTAAAGTAAGAAATTTTTTCTTTCAGAAAGAAGATAAGAACAAGAGGCTCACCACGGTGGTGCCGGCGACAAGATCGGCACGGGCGATCAACGGCGGTGAAGACGGGGACGGGACGTGACGGACCGCTAAACCTAGACAAATCTCGGGGGAATTGGAGCTCGAAGGTCGAGTTTCGAGAGGAGAAAGATTAACTAGTGTGGCTCGGACATTTCATCGAACACCTCAGGTGCATAGGAGGTGAGCTAGAGCACCCAAATACCCTCCCCTCGCGAGCCAAAAAAACAGAGCACTGTGGAGTGCTCTGCCACGGTGATGGGTATATATAGGCAATTTATTTGTCCCAGTTCGTGGCATGACCCGGGACTAAAGCCCCCCCTTCTACACCGGTTCAAGGCATGAACCGGTACCAATGGCTATGGGCCAGGAGCGAGGACCATTGGTCCCGGTTCGTGACTAGAACCGGGACAAATGGGTCCAGACGAACCGGGACCAATGCCCACGAGGCCCCGACCACCCCCCTGGGCTCATGAACCGGGTCTAATACCCCCCATGGGTCCCGGTTAGTGAAGAACCGGGACTAATGGGCTGGCCAGGCCCGAACAATAGCCCTGTTTTCTACTAGTGGGGACGGGGCATCCCGGTTACCAGCCATTTTCTCATGAATGAGGAGCGGAGTCTACTCCTCTTGAGAATAACCCACCTAGCATGGAAGATACATACAACCCTAGTTGAAACATGAGCTGCTCGAGCATACAAAACAGAATTTCATTTGAAGGTTTGGAGTTTGGCACATACAAATTTACTAGGAACGGCAGGTAGATAGCGTATATAGAAAGGTATGGTGGACTCATATGGAATAATTTTGGGGTTTATGAAGTTTGGATGCACAAGCAGTATTTCCGCTTACTACAGGTGAAGGCTAGCAAAAGACTGGAAAGCGACCAACTAAGAGAGCGACAACAGTCATGAACATGCATTAATATTAATTTGCACCAAGTACAAGCATGAGTAGGATATAATCCACCATGAACATAAATATCGTGAAGGCTCCGTTGATTTGTTTCAACTACATGCGTGAACATGTGCCAAGTCGAGTCACTCAATTCATACAAAGGAGGATACCATCCCATCATACCACATCATAATCATTTTAATAACATGTTGGCACGCAAGGTAAACCATTATAACTCATAGCTAATTATGCATGGCACAAGCAACTATAATTTCTAAATGTCATCGCAAATAAGTTTAATCATAATAGGTTGAATCAGGAACGATGAGCTCATCATATTTACAAAAACAAAAGAGGTCGAGTTCATACCAGCTTTTCTCATCCCAATCAGTCCATCATATATCGTCATTATTTCCTTTCATTTGCACAACCGAACGGTGTGTATAATAATAATAGTGCACGTGCATTGGACTAAGCTGGAATCTGCAAGCATTCAATTTAAGAGAGAAGACAAGGTAATATAGGCTCTAAGTTAAACAAACAATCATGCATATGAGAGCCACTAAACATTTTCAATATGGTCTTCTACTCTTGACCCCCAAAGGAAAGAAAGGAAAATAAAACTATTTACATGGGAAAAGCTCCCAACAAGCAAGAAGAAGAACGAGAAATCTTTTTGGGTTTTCATTTTAATTTCTACTACGAGCATGGAAATTAAACTAACTAATTTTTTTGGTTTTTCTTAAGGTTTATCAAACACACAAGAAGAAAGCTTAGAAAAATAAATTAAACTAGCATGGATAATACAATGAAAAAGTGTGAGCACCGACAACTAGAATAATGTGTGAACATGAATGTAAAGTCGGTGAGAAATACGTACTCCCCCAAGCTTAGGCTTTTGGCCTAAGATGATCTATTGCCAAGGGTAGCCTGGCTGATATCTGAAGTTATAACCGGGGTAGTACTGAGATGCAGCAGTCAATGCATCCTGAGCCGCGGCATGTTGGTGAGCTGCCTCCGCTCTCCCCTCGTGTTCAGCTGCCTCCTCCATGGTAACAACATATCTTCGTTTTTCCCGGTAATCAAAAAGGGAAGGAGCAGAGAGAGTAACATGGACAACGCGACGTCTGTCAAAGATTAGTCGATACTGGAGGAATTGTCCATTCCTCAAAAGAAAATGATGTTTGACCATCGCGTCATAATCTAAATAAGCAGGGAGCAACTCCATATCCTCCACTTGTGGGGCTATACCAAGATAATTAGCAACACGGGTTGCATAAATCCCTCCAAATAAATCTCCAGATATACCATTATTATGCAACCTACGTGCAACTATTGCCCCCAAGTTGTAATCTTTATTACCTAACACAACACTCTTGAGGACACAAAGATCAGGGACACACATGTGACATGCTTTATCTTTACCGTTAATGCATCTACCAATGAAGAGAGCAGAATAATGTATAGCAAGAAAATGAATGCTCCCTGTGGTAGCTTGTGCTATATCCCTAGATTCTCCCACAGTAATACTAGCAAGAAAGTCTTTATATTCAGATCTATGGGGTTCGTGAACATTGCCCCACTGCGGGAGTTTGCAAGCAGTTGTAAAATCTTCTAAGTCCATGGTATAAGATTGATCATAAATATCAAACATGACACTCTGAGAATTACGCAAAGATGATAATTTAAACCTTCTCACGAATGAATCAGTCAATTGGTAGTACTGAGGACACTTATCTTGTAAGAAGTCCTCAAGATCGGCATTACACACATATGCGTCAAATTCATCCTTAATGCCTGCATTGACCATAAACTCTTCTGATGTCCACTCACAAGCTCGCACTTCAACATCCCTTGGTGGTTCATCATCTTGCTCACGCATAGCACGCCTAGGTCCTCTCTTTGTTGAGGAACCACCTTGGTACATTCTCCTGGACATATTGCTTTCTCTAAAAAAATTCTGAAATTTTTAGTAACTTCAAAATAAGAGTACATAAAACTAAACAAGATTGGTAGCAACTACTCTTACAAGTGCCTAGAGCCTCTATCATGCATTAGAATTACTTGGGACCTCCTAAATTTGACATGCAAGCTCAAGAACAGGGTCATCTATGCAGCAAAAATTTGCAATGAATAAAGCACTAGAACAAAAGCTAATTGGATCAGTGGAGGAGTCACATACCAAGCAACAATCTCCCAAAGTAGTTTTGTGAATGGAGCTTTGAGCAAGGAGATCGAAAATCGTAACAAAATGAGTTAGAACTCGTGCTTGAGCTGGATGGGGATTTTTTGGGGAGGAAGATGAAGTGTGTGGGTGCAGGAATAAGTGGAGGGGATCCACCGTGGGCTCACGAGACAGGGGGGCGCGCCCAGGGGGTGTGGGCGCGCCCTCCACCCTAGTGGCCAGGTGCTTGCCCCCCTGCAGTGTTTTCAGTGCCTAAAATCCTCAAATATTTCATTAAAAAATCATACTAAATTTGCAGGGCATTTGGAGCACTTTTATTTTCGGGATATATATTTTTTATTGCACGGATAATTCAGAAAACAGACAGATAATACTATTTTTGCTTTATTTAATCTAAATAACAAAAAGTAAAAAGAAGGTACAGAAGGTTGTGCCTTCTAGCTTCATCCATCTCATGATCATTAAAATGAACCCACTAACAAGGTTGATCAAGTCTTGTTAACAAACTCATTCTGAATAACACGGAACCGGAGAAATTTCGAATAACACTAGGTTACCTCAACGGGGATATGAACATCCCCAATAATAAGAATATCATACTTTTTCTTGACAGTAGGAAGAGGAAATTCAAAACAGTGTGTTGACTAGAGACAATCTAGCAAAGAGAAACTGGAAGGGTAAAGATAGAAATTGCTGTTTTTGTGATTCCCCTGAAATAGTCGAGCATCTATTTTGCACATGTGTAGTAGCTAGGTTTGTATGGGGGGTGGTTCGAAGTGTCATTGGAATTCATGATATGCCTTAAAAGAATAATGGTAGTGTTTGGATTGAGAAGTTCCCCACAAAATTAAGACAAGTAATAGCAGTGGGTGTTTCATCGTGTATATCCACATGAACCCAGTGCTTTGTTTTATCAAGTTCCTTATTAGACATCGTATTGGGCTGGTTTACAGAAAACGGAGGGCAACATATGCTACGAGCCGTAGTAGCCATGCTGGTTAAAGTCGCGAATGGATTCTTCAACAAGGGCAGAGGCTGGGCGCCGATGGTCAAACGACTGGGAGTTGGCTAAAACCTGCTACTGGTTCTATTCTTTTCCTGTTAATCTGTAAAGGTCTGATGATGATCCCTCTGTATTGAGTAGAACTTTGTGAAATTGTGTTGGAAAATGTTTGGAGTGGGAAGGGAAGGAGCCCTGCGTGGTTACCTTCCTCTGTGGCCGGGAAACAACGCCCTTCTAGAATGCTGTAGAGTGCCTGGTTGAGTGCTGGACCCCCTAAGATTATGACTCTATTTATCTGTTTCATTCTTCAGAAATGAAAAATAAAATCGGGGGCATGCCCCTTAATTAAAAGAAAGGGCTTCCACACCGTAGTACCCAAAGCTAGTTGCTGCCGGGCAGGCGAGCATACAACAGTTTGCAATGGGCTTGGAATTCAGTTGAGATCAAATGCTGCTTACTACTCCCTATGTAAAGAAATATAAGAGTGTTTGATCTAAACGCTCTTATATTTCTTTACAGAGGGAGCACTCTTTAACATTTTTCAGCTTGTATCCGTTTCGTTGGCATACGTCCCACCCTGAGTCACACACGCGTGACAGGCCCAGAGGGATGGAGAGTAAAAGCGGCATTCTGCATGATAATGTGGCACATACGAAACACATAATTGCTGCCACAAATAGCTCAATTACACATCATATCAGATATATGGTGACAAGCAGGGCCTTTGTGTGCCTGAACTGTGACATATGAATCACATATACATTTGGTTTCTCTAATATACACATCACCATTGTTTCTAAGGAAGTTTCCCCTGCAGTGGGCCAAAGTTATTCTAAGAAGTGCGTTGAAGACTTGGAAAACACACGTTTGCGAGATCCTATGAAACATAGAGACCAAGACTGCAAGACGAGAGCGAGTTCTGTGAGTTACATTAAAAGAAGTGATATCCATCAAGTCGGATTAACTGCTAACTCAGGTACAAATGAAGCCAAGGAGCGAACCGTGTCAATCACCAAAACTAGAAGAGGTTAAACTGACCTTCAGAACGACACCTTATTGGATAAGGATTGAGGCTATAAGTTTGCATGTTAGTCATCCTTGTCGCATGCATGTTACTTAACTTTTTTTGCCAGCAACTTCAATTTTTATTAGGTAGCATTTCCTCTGTCCAAAATATTAGGTATATTAATTTTCTCAAATGTCCAACATCTCTATGTTCGACCAAGTTTATAGGAAAGAATATTAACAATGAAGATACTAAATGAATAAAATATGAAATTATCGTTCATGATGCCTCTAATACGAAACTATATATTGCATGTCGTAATCGGCGTCTTTGTTGATGCTTCATCAGCACCTTTGTATCTTGCCGTTTTCTTATCTTTCTAATTTATTATAATGTCAACTTTTAAGGGCTTCATTAATTTGAAGCGAGGCGGCTGTCTTCTATCTAAAAAATGCTTTAAGCATGACGGACGGAAAAGTGCAATATTACGCTAACACGTATTTGACTAGACGTTTCATTTCTTTGACATCAAAGCCTTGACTTGCAACCACCCAATAAAGATACGAACCTAGAGGATAACGATGTAGATGAAGTTTCTAGTGATACAGTTACAAGCCTTAAGCCCTTAAGAAAATCCTGCTAGCGAAATTTTGTGACCACGTGCAATTTCAATGTTTTAATGTCAAGGTTAATGGCTTCATTCATTTAAAGCCTTTAAAGCCCAGTTGATGCGTTCTTCCTAAAAAAAGAAGACTTTCAGCAAGATGATTGAAAAGCCGCACAATTATGCTAACATATATTTGACACAACATTTTTGTTTCTTTAATTTCCATGTCTTGACTTCTAACCACCTAGAAAAGACACCCAACCAAGAGGATACCATTGTTGACAAAGTCTTGGTGATACTAGACATTTAGCCGCCCTTAGGAAAATCGTGCCGATGAAACTCTATGGCATGCATGCAATTTTGATGTTGTAATATCAACCGTTAAGGGCTTTATTAATTTGAAGCCGGATGTATGCCTTCTTTCTGAAGAAAAAAAGCTTTTAACTAGATGGGTGGGAACCGCACAATCATGCTAACAGATAGTTGGCTGAACCTTTTGTTTTTTGATTTCGAAGCCTTGACCTACAACCACCCATAAAATATAGCCAACCTAGAAGATAAGGTCATTGATGAAGTTCTTAGTGATACAAGCCTTTGGCCTTCAGGAAAATAAACTTTCAGCCAGATGGATGAAAAATCACACAATTATGGTATCATAGAGTTTTTTGTTTCTTTGACTTTGAGGCCTTGACTAGCAACCACCCAGATCCTAAAAAAAAGACCATAGAGGATAATGTTGGTGACAAAGTTTTTGGCGATACATGCCCTTTAGCCCTTATTAGGAAAATCATTGTGATGGAATTTTGTGGCATACATGATTTTGATATTGCAATGTCAACTGTTAAGGGCTTCGGTAATCTAAAGCCGGATGGATACCTTCTTTTTTATATTTTTTCCTTGCTAGATGGATGAAAAAACACACAATGAATGCTAACACAGAGTTGACTAAACGTCTTGTTTTCCGCAAAAAAAAGAAGAAAGACTAAACGTCTTGTTCCTTTGAGTTCGAAGCCTTGACCTGCAACAACCCAGAAAAAGACAGCTAATCTAGAGGATAACAGTGTTGACAATGTTTTTAGCGATACAAGCCATTTAGCCCTTAGAAACACAGCTCGCGTGCATATATGTAGAAAATTAAGCCGTTTAGTCTGCCCACAGTAGTCCTGGCCATCTCCGCCCGGCCCTGTCGGCCCACCCAGGCCCGGCCCTAAAATCCAGGGCCTAGGCCTGATGGGCTTGCCCGTGGGCCAGGCTTGGGCCTGAGTTTTGAGCCCACCAGCAGGGCCTGGACGGGCTTGGACTTGGCATATTGACATTTTAAGGAAGAGGCTCGGCCCACGGCCCTAAACCCTAAGGACTTTTTGGGGCTTTTTATCAGATAGGCCGGGCTTGGGCTTGAAAAGTAGGCCCGATGGTAGGGCCCGGGCCTCAGTTTTCTGTTGTGGGCTTTTTTAGGTCCGGCCCAAGCCCGGCCCATGGCCAGGTATAGCCCACGGCTAGCTTCTCTGACGGTTCACTTATATTGAAGGGCCCGTCTAGGACACATTTAGATGTGACATAGTTATGTCATATCTAACCTGATGTTCATTATGTTTGTGGTCAAATTTTTTTTGTTCAAGCTTTTTTTTTCTTGTTGCTGCGTTATTTGTGGAGCTTAGATGTGGCATCCTTAGAAAACATTTAGATGTGAATTAGGCAAACTGTATATTGAACTCATGCTCGCGCGGAAACGTGCAAGGTTTACCATGCCGTGAGACTTGACCTCAAGCCTACTTAAGGCCTCGCTTGTCTCTGTTGGCTACAACCCCAGGCAACCAATCATCAAGAGAAAAATGAAAATGACAATGTCACGAGTGCAAAAAAGAGCAATGGAAAGTTTGCTCGTGGTTCTCTCACTAGGAGTCCTCGTCCAGCTCGCCGGCTGCAGCCCTCCGCCGGACCCAGTGATGTGCACGCATGGCACGTCCAACTGCACCATCACCAACACGTACGGCTCCTTCACGGACCGCACCATCTGCCGCGCGGCCAAGGTCACCTACCCGCGGACCGAGCAGGAGCTCGTCGCGGCCGTGGCGGCCGTGGCGTCCACGAAACAGAAGGTGAGGGTGGCCACCAAGCACTCCCACAGCATTCCCAAGCTGGCGTGCCCCGGCGGCGACGACGGCACCATCATAAGCACGGCGCAGCTCAACCGGACGGTGCGCGTCGACGCAGCGAAGCGGCTCATGACGGTGGAGAGCGGCATGCTCCTCCGGGACCTGGTCGAGGCCGCTGCCGCCGCGGGGCTGTCCCTGCCGCACTCCCCGTACTGGCACGGCCTCACCATCGGGGGCCTCTTGAGCACGGGAGCGCACGGGAGCTCGCTGTGGGGGAAGGGAGGCGCCGCGCACGAGTACGTGGTCGGGCTGAGGATCGTAACTCCGGCGCCGGCGAGCCAGGGGTTCGCCGTGGTGAGGGAGCTCGGGGCTGACCACCCGGACCTGGACGCGGCGAAGGTCTCCCTTGGGGTTCTCGGCGTCATCTCTCATGTGACTCTGGCCATGCAGCCGTTGTTCAAGCGGTCAGTGACGCTCGTGAAGCGCGACGACTCGGACTTCCAGGAGCAGGTGGCTCGGTGGGGTCATCTTCATGAGTACGGCGACATAACGTGGCTGCCGCACGAGGGCAAGGTGATCTACCGCCAGGACGACCGCGTCGACGTCTCCACCCCGGGCAATGGCCTCTACGATTTGCCACTTTTCCGCATCAGCCCCACCCGCGACCTCATCGATGCAAGAACCGCCGAAGAGCGGCTGCAGGAGAATGGGACCGACACCGCCCGGTGCGAGGCGGCGCAGCAGCAGGCGGCCGCGTCGGAGCGGCTGAATATATTCACCAACGATGGCGTCTCCTTCACGGGGTACCCGGTGGTGGGGTACCAGCACCACATCCAGGCGTCCGGCACGTGCCTCAATAGCCCAGAGGATGGCCTCCTCACTTCCTGCGCCTGGGACCCGCGCATCCAAGGCTCCTTCTTCGACAACTCCGGCTTCAGCATCCCGCTGTCCAAGGCACCGGCATTCGTCGCCGACATGCAACTTCTCCGGAACCTCAATCCGGACTTGTTTTGTTCTTCCGTCGACGTCAGGATAGGCGTGCTCCTACGATATGTGAAGGCGTCATCCGCTTATCTTGGCAAGCCGGAGGACTCGATCGGTGTCGACATCATCTTTTACCGGAGCCATACCGAAGGCATGCCGCGTGCGCATGCCGATATGGTGGACGAGATCGAGCAAATGGCGTTGCATAAGTACGGCGGCATCCCGCACTGGGGTAAGAGCCGTAATTTCGCCTTCGATGGTGCAATCACGAAGTACCCAAAAGTTCATGAGTTTCTTAGGGTGAAAGATAGGTACGACCCAGAGGGGCTCTTCTCCAACGAATGGACTAACAAGGTTCTCGGTATCAGTGGAAGTCCCAACATCATCAAAAAGCGTTGTGCCATTGAAGGACTTTGCGTCTGCTCCAACAACTCGCATTGTGCTCCGGAGCAAGGCTACTTCTGCAGGCCAGGGAAGGTGTATAAGGAAGCTCGTGTCTGCTCGTTCTTTAAGAATTATTAAGGATGTCAAATTTGGCAAAGCCGTACATTGCACCACGCCCATTTCCGGTTGCTTGTCAGACCTGAAAATAGTGATATGCTTTTCCTCGGTATATACGAGGATATATGTACTATGTTGTGGGCCGTCGCTACTTATGCCAACTATCAATCTATTCAATAATGATGTTTTAGTTTCTTGTTTGTCAATTATACTTTGCGAAAAGACACCGAGCCATCCACCTGTCCAACGGTTTAATGTTGTAACCTGCCGTATGATTTAATTTGATGTGGATCTTTCAATGTAAGAATGCATTAGATATCCCCCATAAAAGTGTATGGGGTCAGTTTATATCAGATTATTGGAGGAAAGATAAGTTTTATGTAGAAAATTAGATGTGCTGGTACCTTTGGTTTTCCTGGGCATGAACCAGTATGGTGGTGCTTGGAAACCCTGCTGGTTAAAGCATGCAGATAGTAGAATTCTCCCCTAAGAACTAACTTAAATCTCCCTCTCTAATTGCGATTTTAGCCATTCCAAATCTTACCGTAGGATGAAAGCTAGCATTAAAAACATAAAATAGTACTCCCTCGGTAAAGAAATATAAAAGCAGTTAGATCACTATTTCAGTGATCTAAACGCTCTTATATGTATTTACAGCTAGAGTAGCTACTTATTGATTACAGGGCGGATTGTCGCGCTGAATCCCTCATTCCACCGTCAGCTTCATTAACACTGCTGCCGAGAACCGCCTAAAGAAGGTAGTCACTGAAGCTTTTATCTCCTTCGCCATACACAGTAGCCCTCAAACACCTCCTCAGTAGGCCGCCTCGACCAGAACCTCCCTGTTGTCATGCCCTGGCAGCGGTGAGAAGGGTAGGCGACGGGAGGCGGCTAGGGTTCTCGGTCACCCGGCTCAAACCTCTCACTCACGAAGCATTGCGTTGATTAGAATGTTGGTGCGTACGTGCAGGACCCCAGTTTGTGGAGCCCTTCCTATATCATTATGTCACCCCTCAGTTTGCACAATTAAATTTAACGTCTGCCCTCCTTTTTATCCCTTTGTTCTAGTTACACATGCATTAAGTACGTACGGTCAGCTATCATATCTAGGTCTCGATAAACTGCGAGGGTTTTGTGCAAGATTTTCATACTAAGGAGTTGTCAGGTACGACATCTTTGTTTCACATGATGATGTAGTCAGAGTCCCGACTCAACTCCTAGAATCCTACGACTTCACGACCATACGGAAGCATTTGGATCCAAGTCCCACTATGAACCCGGATCTAGTAGAATCCATGTTGAGTCGTGATCCAAATCATAGAATCCTATACAAAATTGTAGAATCAAGACTATGCTATGGACTATGTACGATTTTACTAATTTATCTAAGCCATTTGTTATGTTGTAGCAGAATAGTATGCCATCATCCAAACCACTTTCCACATGCATCATGGCCTTTATTCCCCTCCCAAGCCCAAATGCATAGTCGTCAACACCTTTGATCTAGCTCTTAGAAACCGTAGATAAAAATTGAGGATCGGGCTTGTTAACAAATGGAATTGGTGGGAGAAGAAGGATGCTTCCAGATTGATCGGAGAAGGTGAACAAGACCCTTGGGTCAGCACTGCATGTCAGCTACACAAGTGATATGCTATTAACATAATCTAAAAAAAACCTACTAAGTATTTTTTGTGTGTGGAAGATTTAATTGTTCTATATATTTGCCTCTCATATATGTTCCATACATGCAAGCTAGATAGTAGGTTAGCCATGAAAAGATGTGGAATACAACTAGCATTTATGTGTATGTTTTTTGCTCTATATTAACCCATATAAATTTCTAACGTGGATACAAAATATCTTATTTGAGTAAATCTAGTAGAATCCGCGATTCCACGACTCGATACTATGACTCGATTCTGCAAAAGGAAAATCGATCAGACTCTGAATCCCGATTCTGACTACCTTGACCATACAATAGTCAATCTTTTCATATGTAAGCAAGTTTCCAGGAATCACCCGTGTGTGGCATGTTTGTCTATGGTATACATATGCTGATTATGAGCCAAGAATTTTTTAATATACATTTTACCATGTTTTTCACTGGCTAGCTAGCTAGGCCGGTTGAGGTTGGTTATCTTTTAGAGAAAAGTATGTTTTTGGCCCCTCAAGTTCCCCAAAAGTATAAATTTTGTCCCTCAAATTTTTTTGGTATACATTTGGTCTTTCAATTCTCAAAACTGGATCCAAAACCAAATTTTAAGCACATTGACTGGGTTTGACCAGGTTTGATAGATGAACAGTAAATTCAGAAAAATAGCAAATAAATTCAAAAAAATGAAATTTTGTGGCAACCAAGTTGCTTGGATGCGCAAGGTGCGTGAAAATTTGTGTGGTGTTTCGACATTCGAGGAGATCGCGGCAAAAAAAACAAATTTTGGCTCACAAAAACAAGCCAAATTTTGCTTTTGCTTTTTGCTAGAAATCCTCGGATGTTATTTGACCACAAAAAATTACACACACCTAGCGCACCCAAGCATGTTGGTTGTCAATATTTTTTGATATTTTTGATTTTTTTAAATTTACTGTTCATCGATCAAACCTGGTCAACATGCTCAAAATCTGGTTTTTAACCAAACTTATCCGTTTTTGAGACTTGAAGGACCAAATGTATACCAAAAAAATCTTGAGGGACCAAGTCTATACTTTTAGGGAACTTGAAGGACCAAAAACATACTTTTCTCTATCTTTTATATGTTGATGACTGAAAGGTCGCTACCACCAACCAACATATTTAGGGGCACACATGCATCATGTATGTACTTGGACCGAGCGTTACACAACCATATGTACAGCAAGATAACTAGCCACAATCCATCGCCATGACAATGTACTACTCACCACCACCACACACATATTCATGCTTGCATTCCCATTTCTAGAAGCACTTGGGCAACAACAAATATCGTATCCTATTGGTCCTATTGGCACAACATGGGAGAAGTTTCTCTCTTCAAGACACAAACTAGAAAGGTGTATTAACAGCCTGACGGTTCCCTTCGAGAGATCAAGTTGGGGACACACTCTCACACACATGGCTGGGGCCGGCCATGTGCATTTGTGATGGGATTGGGAAGCAGTGGGAAAGATGGTGTGGCACACCTAGTCTCTGTGCCTTGAGTTGATCAAGATTAGTTCCCTCTCTGGAAATGTCATCGCAGGATCGGTCAAATCAAGAGGAAGGGGTGAGGCTCAGGAGGCATGCTAATCTTGGGATGCAGCAGATGATGAGGAACAATTAGGACGGCATCCGTGGCGTAGCTATGTGCTTGGCAACACTTGTTATTTTGTCGGGTGTGCATCAGATTGCTCCTGCGACAAATGTCACGATCAAAGGTTTCCCGTCCAGGACGGGTTCAAACTGGCCGCTACTCTGCAGACAGGCGCAACAACAGTTCTGCACAGATGGACCGAGGCCTTGGAATTCAGTGGAGAGTGAAGATTAGGTTTTGTTTGCTGCGCCAACATTTTCAATTCAGTAGAGAGATGCATTCGTCTAGTAGGACAGGATTCTGTACTAAATTTTTCCCAATGGATAACAAAAGAAAATAGAATTGTACCCACACATGGGCTTACTAATATACCTCGCATGAGTAAATACATATGTTGAGGGCATATGTATGCATGGAGCAATGCATGCCCATGTGTGCATGGTTTTTTCTATCAATTATTTGTAAAGTGCCAGCCCTGGTGTAGACGTGGACACGAGTATGCTCTCGTCTTAACAATGCGATGAGCAACTATACACAAGTGAACATACGGAGGCATGCATAGCATGATAACACGTATGAATCAATGGGCCAATGGCCGTATAAACAATTACCTGACCAGCCAATCAACCTGCATTAGCTTATGTTGAGTTTTTAGCTAATATGCATCCACGTGCATGGAGTGGAATATCCATCCAGTTGTTTTGGTGAAGCGCCCCATGTGCAGTACTGCATCTCTCTTTTTATTATTTTAGATCTCCATATAGCTTTATTGAACAATGTTAATGGGATACAAGCAATAAGTGGAGGTGAGGTGAGCTAAACATGGCACACACTCTCCAAATTAAGGAGCAGCAACTTTAACCAAACTATGAGCATCTACAACTGCAATACCCAAAAGCCGGCCCTGAAACGCCCGCGGACGAGTCCGGACGCATCCGTGAACAATGACCGGGAACCACACCAAAAACGTCCGCCACAACCATGAAACTCAAAGTTCATACATCAAATCCTTAATACCCATGCAAATAAAAACATATGTACTACGTACATAGGCTAAACTACTTATGGTCGGAGATCTCGACAATCTCTGTGCCCGACGCTGGGTAGACAGGCAACTGCGGAAGCTCCTGCACCAGCGGAGGCTCTGGCACCTCCTTCCCCTCTGCGTTCAGTTTGGCGAACATCACCTCTGTCACTGCCTGTTCTCGTAGGATGAGCTGCCGGTTGGACTTGACGTAGGCCTCATCCTGGATGGACTTGAGGATGACGGTCTTCTCTGCCATCTCAACCGCTTGGGCGGCCTCGTACTCCGCCTTCACATCCGCCATGGCAAAGCCTGCAGCCAGCAATGCCCCACCTCCTCCTCCTCCGGCTCCGCCGCCTCCTCCTCCATGGGCCCCGCTTTCGGCGGCTGCTCCCCTCCTCCTCATCCTCCGCCGGCTTTGGCCAATCCGGATGAAGGCCGGCGGTGAAACGAGCAGCCCGCATCGCCTCGATCTGCTCCGGCAACTGCGTCCTCCGCTCCGGAGTGAGCATGACATAGGTGGTTATCTGGCGCCTCGGCATGGCAAGTGGAGGGCGTAAGTGCAAGTGCCGGCGACGGAGAGGAGAAAGGGGATGAAATGGGGCGGGCTAGGCTTCTGCTGCCCCTGTCTGTCTTGAATAGCCGGCTTCCTCCCTCGGGCATCAACAAGGGCATGTGGAAACTACGAAGACCATGAAAGTCGGCCAAATCCAAGCGAATCCACCGGAAACGTAAACTTACTAGATCTCGGAAGACCTGTCTGAGACACAACTCCACATGCCCTTCGCGAGTGATAAGCTTACCCACCGAATGTGGATAGGGTGTGGAGGATATTATTCCTACACCGGGGTAGGGGGGTGGCCGCTTCGCCATCCCAATCCAAACACGAAGATTCCCTATAGACCTAAAGAAAACCCGAAACAAACTTCCCACGTCATTGCACACAGATATGACATCTAAGGTTTTGTGCAAGATTTTCCATGTCGTTAAACTGCTAGGATTTTGAGCAAGATTTTCCATACTAAGGAGTTGTCAGGTATGACATCTCCGTTTCACACGATGATCATCCATACAATGGTCAATCTATTCCTATGTAAGCAAGCTTTCAGGAATCACCTGTGTGGAGACAAACAATGGCATGTTTTTCTATGGTATATATGTTGATTATGAGTCAAGAATTCGAGAATATACGTTTTGCCATGTTTTTCACTGGCTAGCTAGGCCGGTTGAGGTAGGTCATCTTTTATAGGTTGATGACTGAAATGTTGCTACCACCTACCAGCGTATTTAGGGGCACACATGTATGTACTTGGGCCGAGCGTTACACAGCCATATATAGCGACATAAGTGGCCACAATCCATCACCATGACAATGTACTACTCACCACACCACCACCACGCACATATGCATGGTTGCATTTTCATTTCTAGAAACACTTGGACAACAACAAAGAACGTGTCTCCCTTGGTCATATTGGCACAACATGGGAGAACTTTCTCCCTTTAAAACGCAAACTAGAAAGGTTTATTACACAACCTAGTGGTTCTCTCTGAGAATTCAAGTTGGGGACTCACACACACAAACATACTAGATGGCTGGGGCCGGCCATGTGTATTTGTGATAGGATTAGGAAGCAGCGGGAAGGGAGGTGTGACGCGCCAGTTGTCTGTGTCTAGAGTTGATCCAGATCAGTTCCATGACTGGAGATTTCACCGCAAGATGGGCCTAATTAGGAGGAAGGGGAGAGCCCTAGGAGGCATGCTAAGCTTACTAGTAGATTACCCGTGCGTTGCCACGGGCATTTGACATTAATCCATCTCCATCTCTCTCATATCCTATAAAATAGTTTGCAAGAGTTATATGTTAAATTTCACACGTACAAACAATATAACACTAACGCAATTATTGAATAATTGAAGTCCAATTTTGCAATGCAAATTGATAACAAATAGAAAGATTAAGGACATGTGCATGTAATAAACTGAGCGATTTTCGACCTTAACATCTATTACAAAACTATCAATATCTAGATGATGCGCTTAAAAAATTCTTTCACAATATCAGGAAAGTTGCCTTTAGCTTCATTCCTACGATGTTTTAGCAAGTATATTAAAAACTGTTTCCTCAACTCATACCCATCTTGCACAACCATTATATGTAGTTACTATGAAAATTTCACGCCGAACGTCTTAAAACATGTAATGGACAATACTCACGCTGCAAACCAGCTTGACCAATTCTTTACCGTTCCACCAGAGCATAAAATGAAAAACAAAATAGCCAGACACATTCCTGTAATTTTTTAAATTAATAATATAAAAAATATAGTGATAACAAAAGTAAATGTTTTTATTATGAATTCATTACCCGTCTATACCCGTTGAAATACCAAATGGAAATAAATGTTGTCATTTAGATATATTGGAATTTCAACCAGGCAGCTTTATTTCGAGTGCTTCTTTGAAATCCCTTGCAAAACTTTTTAATTTTAGTGCCTCAAATTTTTATCCTCTAACGATTGTGATGTTTGAATAGGGTCCATAATATATAGACGACGTGCCTCTTTATCTATGACGTGTAAAATGTATCGGCTGATGGATGCATAGGGAAGATAAATCTAAAAGTGAAGTTATTAGAAACAACAATAAACCATGATAACAGTAGAAAAAAATACTTTACTTATCATGTTGCATGATGAGACGTGGTTGTCTATCCCAAGCCAGCTATCAATTAATGTTGCCAACGTCCGGATAGTTTCCTTCTCGCAAAACTTCTGACCTCGTGTTGACTCTAGCATAATGGACCTCGTGTCCCCCTCGCAACCGATTCTCTCACTGCAACCACTCACACCTGTTCTCTGTGCCACGGCGTTGCTGCCACCATATCTCCCCACCGTGGCATGTCGCTGCCACCTTCCATCCACGCTCACCATCCCCTCCCCTCCCATCAATCACTATGTCGCCCATCCCCTCCCCGGTTATCTGTTTTGGTCGGATCTGATGAGATGTGGTGAGCACATATATGTCACGGTGAGTAGCCGGATTCAGCGACGACATCAATATGGCCATCCCATGGCGATTTCTGGTGCCATGGGCTTCATACAATACGATTTCTACCTCGGTGATCCGTGTCATCGATCTGGCCCTCCCAGGTCGATTTTCAGTGCCGAGGGTGACCTCCAGGTAAATTGGTGTCTTGTGCAACCACGTCGATGTCTCCTTTCCCCCGCTAGACGTTAACTGGATGGTGTATTTCCCTGAATCCATCACAAGTTAATTGCCCATCCGTTGCTACAGAGCATACATATTTTTGTAGTTTAATATAAACCTTTATGATACTCGTGCAAATAGGGTGGTGTTATCGACAATTCTTTTACGATTAAATAACTCTTCATCTTCTTTTCTTTTTCTTATTTCATCCACTATTTTGGTCTCTCCACCCTCTATCCAAACTTGCCACCTCTGGCAGTTGTGCATGGTGCAGTCAGCTCAAATTTCCTCTTACACCCCACTCACACACACATCAAAATTCAAACCCATCGGTCTGTGCTAGTGAACCCCTGGAGATAGCTGGACCTTCAACTTGTTATAGCTCATGTTGACTTATAATCACATATAAGTGTCTCACCTTGATACTTGATACCGCAATAGTTGTGGTAGAAACTGGTTATGCCATCCTAAACGGGTCAAGACAATACAACTGAAAAGAGTTTCACACATGACATCTGCATAACAAGATGTCCATACATCCATCCATTTCATCGATCAAAAATAGTTTTCTAATCAATCATTTCATTTGTCAAGATAGGAGAACATATACCTACGAGCATGCACAACAATTTCATTGATACAAACAGATTCCTAATCCTATATAGGTGCATTATTCCCTGGGTGTTCATCACCTGCGAGCGCTTGGTACATCCTCGCCACAACTTCTGGTGTCTGACTTCGGCAACCTCAAGAAGGATTTATACAAGCATGATTCAAACAAAAGATTAGTAGGTCATCAAAGATATTGTAATAAACCAGTGAAACAGTAGCATCAATAACCTAACCTCAACCTCGCACATACCTCATGCATGACGGAGAGAGCCAAAATTTCCTAGGCTGTTAATTCTCAAGTACAGAACAGTGATAGTTCAGAATTCCATGACAGAAATTATGCATGCAAACAATAGTCCGAGGAAATATTTAAATCCCAACACTATCAGGTAAATTTTAAAAAGGGACGATTTTTCAGTCACTCATGTGAGGCCTTATCCCATTGTAGAAGCTAAAGCTTGTTTGAAAAAGGTAACCATGGACAAATATATGTAAGAAACAAAATTCATGCCAAGTTTTTAAGATAAGCATCGACAGGAGGTTGGGACCTTTTTTATTTTGTTAATAGATCTCTCCCAGTTTTTTGTCGCGGCAGCCTGCAACCATGAATCATGTTAGCACAAAACATTCTATCATGCTGAGTTAATGTAACAAGAGCACAACTGAAGTAAAGAAGATCAAAAGATGAAAAAATAGATCAGCATTAGACAAAAAAATCCAGATGAATGAATAAAACAACTCTTTCTCCTAAATCTAACATAGCAGAGTACGCATGTGTAGCTACTAAAATTACTACACATGTAATGTAGTTTGTTTAAGATCCAATAAGCTCATAACCATGTTTAACACAATTTCTTTCAAACCCAACAAGGATTAAGGTTGTAATACTAAGAGAGAACGCCCAAAAAGCTACATGATTTTCCTGATTGACATACTGTATAGAGTTCTTTCAAGGTCTTTCATAAATGATTATGTTTAGTACAAAACCAACATAAGGAAAACTGATTGCCGCATTAGTAAGAAAACTGAAACTTCTTTTGGCATCCCCAACAAAGTTGATTTGCTCAAAGAACGAATTATCTGGACCTAATTCTTTTGTCATCCAGAAGGAGGTTGCTCTGCTCACAAAAACAAACAAGAAGAAATGACCTTGTAAGAGTGCATGATAAAAAAAAAGTTGTGACATTAGAACGCTGTCAATGACACATATAGGAGCAAGCTATATCACAAATTATTCTCAGGAGCTAGTTAAGTTACCAACAATCATTTATTATTAACCTCAAGCCCTACTTTAATTCAAATAACGTAAAAATGAGGAAAATCTGAACAAACATAACCATTTGGATTTTGGACACTGCTGAGATCAATATTCAGATAGCTTGATGTTTAAAAAAGCTTATCAATGCTTTTGGAATAATTATGGTCAGAATGTGCCATTTGTTTTGAGATTTGACCCATACACAGTATATTCTCATATGGCAACCTGTACATGAACACCAACCTGCTGAGATCAATTTTTTTGCGAACGTACTTGCTGAATAATATATAGTCTGCAATTGAAATATTGTATCTCGGCCTTTTGTCAGCAACATCTAAGATTTCGTAAGCTCTGACAGTAAAAGACCAACATGTGCAAGAATTGGAACATGGAAGAAGCTTACGTGGGCATGATGCCATCGGGTTGTATGCCAAGATTGTAGTTGTAGAGCTCCCTCTATCTCCCTTGCCGAGCTCTCCCTCCGATCAGTAGTAGAACAACTGCTCCTGCTACTTTTGAACACTCCTTCCACGCTGCCGCAGATCAGTTGGCGGCGTAGGCCAACTCTCACTTGTATCATCACGTTGAACACAATATGCGTCTATGTTTACTTTCCTTCGATTCCCGGCATAGGGGTGCATTGACGCGAGAAATAGCACCGAGTGCCTAGGTATCTCTAGCCGTGTTGGATGGATCGCTGCTATGCCGACCAATTATATTAGCATCAGGTACCGTCTGCGTTGAAACAGATCTGCGCTTGGGTGTTCCTTTTTACTGTATTTTACAAAAAAAAATAGTTCTCTTAAGCGCGTGTATAAGAGTCTTGCATTGAAGATGTCCTAAAAAGCGCATGTCTTCCAGTTTGGTGATTGCAGAGAGTATAAGACATTCAAAAGGAGTCGAAGGAGCATAAATAAATAATGTAGGTGCCAGAACAGAAACATGTATACATTTTTTTCATATGCATTATAAACTCAATAGAGGAAGAGAAGTGCAGAAACATCCTCGTATGCTTTTGCCAGTTGGACCTTTCTTGCCTATCGAGAAAACAAGATAACACTTGGTTCAAAAATCAAGAGAAACGACCGTCCAGAGTTACTTGACACTGTAATGGATGTATCTAGACGTGCATTTCAGCGTCAAGTAATTCTGGACGGAGAGAGTATATGATTATTTTAGTTCTCAAGAAATAATTGGACTAAAAGGAGAAAACAGAGGAATAATACAGGTATGAGACTTGGAAAGTATGTCTAGAAACTAATTGGAGGCACACTGTTATCAACACATATGAAAGAACACTGTTCAAGTTACAAAAGGAACTTCCTTTGATGTCCTAAGCTAATTCAATCTCCACTGTATGCATTTATATTATCTTATATTACAAAATAAAATAAAAACTAATTATACCTCCAGATGTTTATACTACATGGAAGATAATTATTGGAGAAAAACGAACAATAAAGCATGATTGAAGTTTACAATTTGCATCCCTAGAAAGTAATCATTATACCAAAGGATTTGATCTGTGAGCATTTTCCTTTTTCCCAAGCAACAACATCGAACTTTTCAGGAGAAGGGCATATACAATATTTACTAAACTGAATGCTTTCCACCTGTTTCTAAAAGGAATGGATCCTTCATCTCGTCCTTTGCTATCTCCTACAAATTATTTAAAGAGTACACCTACACTACGGCAAATAATGCAATGCCTAGAGGTAAATCTATCAATTTTGGCACATACGTACTTGCATGGTGTTCTCCTCCTCTATCAGCATTTGTCAGCCCAATTTGTGCCTGCATGAACAATCCACTTCAGTTAAGAACATTGTACAAAAGTAGGCACATTAGCTAATAAAGCATAGTTCCTGATATTAGCTAATAAAGCAGGAGCATAATTTTCACACCAAGTAAGTCCCTACAGAAAACACACATCAAAAGATGAGAGAACTTTCATGGACATGAAACAAAATAAATCTGAACGAATCCATTTATATGATTTATATGTAAGAACAATGTGTGGCTGCTGTATTAGAAGATGTCCTTTGAAAGATCTATTCATCAGAAGGCAGCAGGATTTGTATTGATCCTTATATATTGTCCAAATTTCTATATTGGAACCCAACAGAAATCGCACACATTTAGCTTGTAGTGCAGATTTATAGAAATTAACTGCGAGCGACATTCTCTAATAATTAATCGTACATTCTGATTTCCAACTAACCCATGATCACAGAAGCAGAAGCAAACAACTCATTTCCTTCACAATAGCAAGCCAATTTGGTCACAGAAGGCAATCATTAACTGACTTATCCATGTGTGTGTGTATATTAAAGTTTACAATACAATATCTATTCAGCAGCAGAACCTTGATTTTATTTTCTTGTATGTGCAAAGTTGAACTGCTAGTGGCCTCACCTCTGAGCCCATGCCCCACCTTTGAAAGCCTGTGATCAAACAGGAGATGGGAGTAAGCACAGTATCCTGCAATCAAATGAGAGAGGGATTGACAAAGGGGAATTGAAAGTGAACCAAAAGAAAAGCAAATTCTTGAGGTGAACTCTTTCCCAGAACTGAGAAAGGAGAACCATAGTATTATGGTAGCATTATGAGAACATCAATTAGTTGTGGCCCTTCCTGCACTCCATGTCAAATATGCACGTGACAGATAATTCTTCTACTGTTCACTTGGACATAATCAAATTATTATTCAGAATATTACATATCAGAATAATATGTGCCAATGTTGCAATAGACTGGCACTGAGATGTGAGATGGTGACATCTGATCAATTTGCCTCCTTCCAAATAGAAGTTCAAGAAAAATTAAACTAATGGACCAACTGAACATGAAAGACACAAGTATACGAAAATCAAATTGTTTTTTCACCATATATTATTGGAAAAAATACTGAACATCCATGCCTTCATGGCCCCCCTCTAGTTTGGTGCATAAATCAGAGGTACAAAGAGATACTAAACATTACATAACAAGATATTTGATTTCTTTAAAAAATCATGCATAAAGAAACCGTGACCATGTCTCAAAAAAATAGTACAAGAACATTAAACCTTGACAGAAGGAGATCTAACACTAAAAAGTGAATGAGCTACCAGAGGCTGAAGGACATTGGTCAGGAGTTAGGACACAGCGAGGCGCAACAGTGATCACTCGACCTTGGGTACTATAGGGACTTCAGGCCTGAAGGACATTGGTCATAAGTCAAGACCATCGGCGTGAATCTCATCGGTGTGCAGGGAAGCATCTAGAGATGAAGGTCGTTCGTGCCGCCGCCTGGTGGATTGCTATAGTTGGAGGAGGGGGGCTCGCCACCGTCTCCTCCTGGCTGTTGTGCCGCCATTGTCACCTTATGATTGGACACGGTGGATCGAGTTACATCTAGAAGAAACAAAATGAATGTCATAATTAGTAAAGAATTTTCAGCGACAAAAGGATAAACAAGAATTGGAATGTTAAAACAAAACCTGCACCTACACAAGTACTGTATATTTTATATTAGCACAAGTGCAGATCATGTCCCAGTCTTCACTTTGTTTACAAAAAAGTTCAGAATAGCAATCTTGGCGAGCCCTATAAGGAAGCATTCCATGATCTCGGCCGGGTTCCATCCGCGTGGCGCGCTGCTGATTGTGTGGTGCTGATATTGAACTTATAATAAAATTGAGTTCTAGAAACAATTCCTACATTGTCTCATTAGTAATCACACCAAGAATACTTATCCTCCTATAGATCTGACTTGCCTCTGTGTTTTGGTGTGCAGAAATTGGTTACAGGTAGGAAATAATATAACTAATCGGTATCTTGAGTTGCAAAGAGATCACTCAGAACGGTGCCTGATATTATGCCATAAAGAACTCACATTTTTTATTGTCCCTCTAGATATGTACGCACCTTTCTCTGTTGGATGCATGCACAATTCTGAATTAAGAACAAATGACATGTTGATTAGCTATCTTACAAATGCTTTTCCGAGGGAAGTCGATTATGCATAAAAAGGCACTTCTGTGATGCTGTATAAATTATGTCATGGGCGGGAAAGCAATTTTTGACCCCGTGATTTCTCTGTACATTAGGCAATGCCGTGAAGTAACTTTTTTACGAAGAGGGGAGCCCATCAATTTCCCACTGGATTTTCTGGTGTCCCGTTTTATAATAAGTTCTTTGCTGGAAAAAACATACATATAATTAGTTACTCTATTTGTCCCGACGTCGTGGACTATGTCTATAGTTTAATTTAATTTGTAAATGAAACCGAACGGCGATTTCTATTTTCTACAGATAAAACATGGTGGTTTTAGACCAACATAAATATGTATACCTTTATTTAGGTTTCAGTTCGAAGGTCTCAATGCTCCAATTTCTCATTTTGAAACCTGAAACTGAAAGGAATTTAACAAATCAACATAGCCTCGTGGAGCCTTGATCTTAGTTGCATTAAACCAATCAGAGTAAGAATGTAGTTCTGTATCCTAGCTGTGTACATCTTCTCTAAAAGTAATAATAAAGGCTACCGTGTTCATTCAAGAATAAAAAATCCCATGTCAGGATAATCTTTCAGTACAAAAGCTTGGTGCATTTCCTTTAGACACACTAAAAACCGACCACTGTTATGAACTTCAGAGATGAACACTTGATTCATAATTTGGTTTGCCATAAACTATAAACCAAAAGATTTAGACATTAAAGCAGCAGTGGTTCAGCATATGCTGGGTTCTAATAGGAGAGGACTGCTTAGGAAAGAAAGAAATCGTTTCCATATTCAGATTCTTCCTAGACTGTTAAATTTGAAGGAATAACTTATTGTATCAAAGACTATAATTTAATACAGAAGACATATCATGTGGAAACAGAAATATATGAGTATGGCAGGTGGGAACCATAGATCACAAGAAACAAATATTAGTTTAGTTGCACTCATATCATCACGGGCATTGAGAGGTAACCTAACCTTGGAGATTGCATTTTGCTTCACCCAGTCCTTATGACTTCTCAATCAACCTTCCACAACTCTTCTGCATGTGCCGCCTGCAAACCGAGGAGAAGACAATGTTGGGTGGCCATGCGTTAGAGTGAAGGCGGATTAGGGAGAAGCAGTGATATGAACAAAGCTCGTGAAACACAAACCTGATTGCCATTGTATCTCATGAAAATATATTTATGATGAAAACAGATATTTGCCATCGTTGTACCTGCCTGTCAAACAAAATATCATATGTTCTAACGAAAACGAAAGAAGATGATATGCATACCCCACAGAGGAAAATCATCTTGATTGTAGAAAAAATAGGGGAGCAACGTATTCATCAAAATGATACAGTACGAATTAAGCCTATAAGATGAACTGAGTCTGGAACTCTGGATCCACCATTACCAAGAGATCCATCCATCCCCATGACCCGAGTCATAGACCAGTACTTCTCTCCTTCCGCTCCTCTTTTGCCTAGATCGAAGCCGCCAAAAGGGATCCTGCCAAGGGCGGCGGCGGTGTTTACCCGGATGGACCCGAGTTGGGATGTCTTGCACTGTGAGTGAGGGAGTCTGTAGGAAGTGGCGGCGGCGCAACAATGCAATCCTCATCGCCGCCGACACCCATCTCGCCGCCGACACCCGCCTCGTCGCCGACGCCCCTCTCCTCCTCCCGCCCGCAGGGAAGCGCCGGGGGCATCTCATCGACGCCCCTCGCCCCGTCCGGCTCGCCGCTGACGCCCCTCTCCCCCTCCCACTCGGAGGGAGGCACCAGGAGCATCTCATCGACGCCCCTCACCCCGTTGCGCTCGCAGCTGCCCCCCACCTCCTCCCATACCCACTCCCAGCCCCAGGGCTCCACCTCGCCGCTGTCGACGCGGCTGACCCCTACCTCCTCCCGCTCCCAGGGATCCGCCTCGCAGCGACGTATCCGAGGCGCGGTGGTGGCGGTGCAGGCGGCGGCGTCCTGGTGATCCACAACGGCGGTGACGGTCGCCGGCGTCTCCCTGGTTCGGCGGCGGCGGTGGCATCCCGGGAGAGGAGGAGCAGCGGCTTGGGATCTCGTCCGCGTCTTCCCTGCGAGGTCCGCGGCGGCGATCTGGTGCGTCTGTAGTCACAGATCGTAGGTCGAGGGGATCGAGAGGGCAGTCTCGCTCGTGCGTCGGTGCGTGCGAGTTCTGGTTTTTTTCATAGGTTTTTTTTCGTAGGTTTTCTTCCAGGACGGGAGGTTGGGCGGGTGCGGGGCTCGATCGCGGGGTTTTTCTTGGTTTTTCGCGGCTGGGAGGGAGGTGGGAAGAAATATTAAAGAAGTACCAAAAAAGACCGGGTGGGGTGGGACGAAAATAAAATCCGGAACGCGACCTACCAACTGAGACATTAGGAGTAGAGATGATGTAGCGGCAAATGAAGACCGCCTTGGACGGTACATGTGCTGGGCAGCACGTGTCGTTGTTTTGCAGGGTGTGCATCAGTTTGATCCGGCGACACATGTCTCGACCGAAGGTTTCCCATCCAAGACGCATTCAACCGGCTGCTACTCTAGTCTCTAGAGACAGGTGCAACAACAGTTTTGAACGGACGGATTGGAGCCTCGGAAGTCAACGGAGAGCTGCTCCAACATTTTCAATTCAGTAGAAACATGGATCAGTGTAGTAGCATAATATTTTGTGCTTCTGTTTCAAAATAAAATAAAAATTGTGCTGCAATTTTCCAATGGATAACAATAGAAAATAGAGTTGTACCCGCACAAGGGCTTACTAATATACATCATATTAGTAAATGCTTATGTCGAGAGAATATGTATGCATGGAGCAATGCATGCCCATGGGTGCATGGTTTTTTTCTCTGTATTATTTAGAAAATGCCAGCTCAGGCGATAGACGTGGGCATGAGTATGTTCTCGTCTTAACAATGAGACGAGCTGCTGTACATAAGTGGCTATACGGAAGCATGCATGGCATGGTAACATGTATGAATCAATGAGCAAATGGGCCAATCGACCACTACACACATGCATTAGCTCGTGCTGAGTTTTTAGCTAATATGCAGAATGGAATATTCATCCAATTGTTTTGGTGAAGCACCCCATGTGTAGTACTCCATGACTTTTTTTTAGATTATCATATATTCATATAGCTTTACTGAACAATGTTAATGGGGATACAAGCTATAAATGGAGGTTAGGTGAGCCAAACATGACGCCCACTCTCCGAAGAAGCCACAACTTTAAGCAAATTATGAGCTTCTACATTGCATTCTTTATGCTCATAACAAAGATAAACATCTTGGAACATAGCCTTCTTTGCCAAGAACTCTATGACAATCACTCCATAAGCACAAGGGTTCTCCTCTTCCAATTTTTTCAACATCACAACAGTCAGTATCTATCTGCAGCTTTATTACATTCAGATCAAAGGCGAGAGATAGAGCTTCACTGCATGCAATCGTTGCAAGTATAGATGGGTCCGTTAGCCCCTCAATATCCACAACCCAAGATCCCAGATAATGGTTGTCCGAGTTCCTGCACACAACGCTAAAGACACCTTTCCTTCCAGCTCAGTTGATAAGGCTGTCAACATTGACACTTTCCACAACAAGCGCCTTCCACATTGGGCGAACAGGTCGAGTACCGCAGACCATAACCTTGCCCTTCTTCTCCAGTATCATCTCAAGACCAGCCAGGAAACATAGAATGCAAGCGAAAGTCCACAAGAGACTCCAAAAATGTTCTTCATGCATCACTTTCCTCCTAGCCCAAGGGACTCTAAAAATATATTTTCATTGATTGTCACATTTTTTAAAGTAACCTCCATATACTTTTGGAAATAATTGCATGGCCTAGGATATAACCAAACATATTGCTAACAGGCCACGCTATTATTTCCCTGTTTCCAGCCAGGCTCTGCTTTTCTACTAGGAATGGCACGAAGACTAGGCCTCAAACAAAACTATTCCAAAATCTCGCCCCCAAAAACAAAACTAGCCCTTAATTTGCAGGTAAGAGAGGGAGAACACATGGGAATGATTAGCATACACACACATCTTAGATGCAAAAATAAAATAGAACATTAAATGTTGACCGTCAGATCACAGATGAATGTCTCAAATTGGCTGCGCTGGAGTTGCTAGAGCTTCTATGTTAATTTCGGGAAAACCACTAACTAACAGCTATTTCGTAACTTAACATAAGACGTTTTTTTTGACACAATGACACTGTCAAAACACATCTTGTATTGGACTTTGCTAACTTCCACCCAGTCGGAACTTAAGCAACAGATCCACACAATTCTCCTCGTTCCTGATTTGCATGCACTAACTTCCGTAGTTTTTTTAGCCAACCGATAGTTAGTAATAGATTGGATGCATGCATGTGGGAGGAGCATTATTGACATGCATGCATATAACAACAAAACTTATGATGTCAGCAAAGATTCCTCTCAAATTCAAACTTTAAAATGTTTTGTAGCTCAAACCGTAGCTCCGATTGAAAAACTGTTTTCACATAAAAAATTCAGCTCGACGAGATCTTCGAAACTAGATCCCATGTTGATATGGTCTGGCGACCATTTTTTTCGGGTCAAAAATTATCACGCCTCTCCTACGTAAGTTATCATGTTGTTTACACAAAATTTATCAAGGCATCAAAAATAGTTCCTATAATTTTTTCCTCACATGCACAAGCATCCATGCACTAGAGGACAAAAAAAGAATGTCGTCCAAAATTCCAAAATGTTTTATAGCTCAAACGCATATCCGATTCAAATCCATTTGAACAACAAAAAGTTACGACGAGACATTCAAAACTAGATCACATATAAAACGGAATATTGCGCATTATGCCGAGCTAGACCCACAAATGTAACCATGCTTGGGCTAAGTAAGGTATCAGCTCTGTTATGCGTATATTACCATGTTATTTACACAGATGTAACCAAAGTATGTTTTCAAAAACTTTTTTCGATGGATCAAAATTATCGTGGTGTTTTTATAGAAGTTATTAGGTATGGGAGTCTGTATTACCATGTTATTTATAGAGTATGTTTTCAAATTTTTTTCCCACAGGTCAAAGTTATCGTCGTGTTTATACATAAGTTATCAGGTCTGAGAGCGTATATTATCATGCTATTTACACAGAAGTTATTGATGGTATATTTTCAACAACTTTTTTCCACGGGTCAAAGTTATCATTGTGTTTGTACCTAAGTTATCAGATCCATGAGTCTATATTATCATGCTATTTACACTAAAATTTATTGGTGATATGTTTTTAACATATTTTTTCTGGGTCAGAGTTATCGTGGTATTTATACCTCAGTTATTATGTCTGCGGCGTGTATATTACCATGCGATTTACAAATAAGTTACCAGGGGTGTTTGTCAAGAACTTATTCCTAGGTTTAAATTACTCCTCCATGTTTGTATGCAAATTATCAGCTCTGTGGTGCTGAAATTATCACGTTATTTACATAGAAGTTATCGAAGTATGTTTCAATAACTTTCCCCCCTAGGTTATAAACCTAACTTGGCATACATGGACCACACGAAGAACTGAAAAAAAAAATGACTCGGCATGAGAGAAAAAAATCGAGGTAAGTTACCACGTATGTTGTGCGAAATTATCGTGCTATTTACACAATAGCTACCGGGGGTATGTATTTCAATAAGTAATGTCGGGTCAAAATTTTACCATGATGTTTCTACATGAGTTATCACCTCCGTTGCACATGTTTATCATGCTATTTACACGTAG
>NC_057807.1:516771704-516773920 GCF_018294505.1 Triticum aestivum
CAACTTTGATTCCTGGTCAAAAAGTTACCGCGTTATTGTGCGTATATAACCACGTTATTTACATAGAAGTTATTGGGGGTATATTTTTCAACAACTTTTCTTTCGGAGTCAAAAGTTACCGTGGTGTTTGTATTTGAGTAATCAGCTCTATTGTGCGTATATTACGTAAATGAAACAACTTTTTTTCCGGGTCAAAAGTTATCACGGTGTTTGTTCATAACTTATCAGATCCGCAGTGCTTAAATTACCATCTTATTTAAGCCGATATTTTTTAGGCCAAGTAGAATGCAATAAGTCAGCAAAAAGAGTTTTTTGGCTAAAAGTTATCATCGTTGTCAATGCACGGCAAACTTGGCCCAATACTTAACAATATCAAATAGAATGACATGTATTGATTAGACAAGAAATGATGTGGGACGAGTTGGTTAGTGTGGTGAATCCTCCTTTCAAGAGACCAGAGTTCAAAACCTCAGAAACACAGATTAGCGGGTTCTAAATCTGGAGACCCTTGCGTGCGGGGGATTAGCGGGATATAAACGCGTGGGTGAAAAAAAAAGATGATTGTGCGATCTAAACCGCTGCGCTAGTCTCGACCGTGAGATGCGAATTGTGCGGCATCCGGATCGTGCGGATCTGTTGCAGAATTTCATACGGCAGGAATTTAGCTTTGCCGTCTTGTATTAGGTTATAGTCTTATAGAGGAGGTACTATATACAAAACGAGTCTCTCCGTCATGTCCCCATATGCCCATTTGAAGTATCCACCCGTAATGTGACACCCTATCTTTAACTTTTTCATTGTTAGAGCATCTCTAATACCGACCCTTAAAACACCCATAACCATGTAGACCACGTGGTCCGGATGTGTTTTGTTATTCAATGCAGTCTTGCATCGGTCTGTAGGCCGGTGTGGACGTGTTTTTTTTACCGCAAACAGGAGACCGGAGGGGGGGGGGGAGGGGCTTTGTGGGCGTCCGAAATGGTGCCATGCTCGCGTCTGACTAAGCCAGCCCACCAAACACTCTCCCTCGCCCGCATGCTTTCCTGCTCAAAGCCAGCTGGCCGCATTAACGGCGGCCCAAAACGGACATGACCGCTCGCTGGCGCCAAAATCGAAGCAACTCGCCGGCCGAGAACGCTGCCCGCGCCGCGTCCCCGGTGTATGCACCTGTTCAATGCTGGAGAGACGTTTACAGGACATGACAGAACGGATATCTACCACACCCGTTCAATCCCCGTCTCTCCGTCTACCACCATCAAACAGTCTCGCCGGCCGAGGAACCAATTTCGGCCCCGCGCATTGACGCACCCAAACGCTTTGCATCACAGGAAACCGCTATTTAAGAGCGGCCACACGCGGCTCACAACACATCCGCTCCACATCCTCCTCCCGTGCACTACATCCGTCATGACTGCGAGCGGGAGCGCTTTGTGGGACAGTCTGCCGACGGAGCAAAAGCACGAGGTTGCAGCCAGTTGCGAACCCCAACTTCAACGTCGAGCGGCACGCACTCTACGAGGCTGCCCGCGCTCAAGCTGCCGCTCGCACGACACAGGCGCCTTAGTTGGACGCAGACGCGGAGACAGTGTTGGCTGCGCAGGCGATCCTGGATCAAAACACCGGTAGTTGTGCATTGTACACTCTACCAAACACTGTTTGGCCGCGTCGGTGGGACGACGAGAGTGCCGACGGCCCCTCCATTTCCATCATGGACCTCACGTCCACCGGCGACGAACAGGTCACGAACTCCTCCGAGGATGAGTACAGCATGGAAGGCGGCAAGGCATTGTGTCCCAAGTGGGCCGGTCCATCTCCCATGTTCTACCCTTCCTCGTCAGAGACCGCGCCTTCACTTCACAAGTCTTGCCACCACCATTCATGAAGACGGCGGATGGAAGAGACGGCCGCCGGAAGGCAACAATAATGACCGTGCTCCGATTTTTATGAATATCGTCCGGTTTGTATGAATCCCATCTGATTTGTTTAAACTTGGTTCCAAATATATGTGGGTATCATTGGATAACCGGCTTCGATGGGAACTGGCCACGGATGGGAAAATAAATTTGGTGGTGAGCGTCGGAGATGCCCTTACACCCTAAAATGCTCTTCTACGTACGTGAGCTTTGCTACACGCACGGAGATATGCCAACGGGCTTTTACAGGGAAGCTTATCTGGGACATTTTGATTGGAAGAAAGAATGATGAGGAGCCCACAC